>NW_018165133.1:269175-273181 GCF_001263595.1 Phalaenopsis equestris | reverse complement strand
TATCAGTACAGAGAGTTTGTTCAATTTGAGTAGAATGTGGCATAAGGTGGAGGTGCTCAGTTGGTGATTCATGATTAGATTGGGGATTGGGTACTACACTCTCTTGTACCAAAGCATGGGGCAGCTCTTGTTCATTTGTTCCCAGCACTTCAAGCATATTAACAACACAATTAGTAGAAGTAGGTAACTCATTGTTCTGTGGTGCAATCTCCTCAGATTGATGTCTGGGGATCTTCTTTCTGAGGTTAGGATGGAGCCTGAAGCATTTCTCATCAGTGTGGCCAAACATATTGCAATGATGACAATAGTAAGGTCTTTGTTCAGCTATGATTTTCTGCTGGTATCCATTATGCTCAGTGCCTAACCATATTTCCTCCACAGCTGGTAGAGTAATATTTCTTTCCACCAAGATTCTAGCTACAGAAGGTCTAGATAAGTTGAAAGTGGGGCTATCCAATTTCAAAGGCCTTCCCAAAGCTTTGCCAATATTGAAAAGAACTTTGTGGTTGAAAAAGTGTAGTTTAAGTCCAGGTAACTTAAACCATATGGGGATAATGGGAAGTTCTTTATTGGGATCAAACTCAGGAGTCCACTTTAAAAGCTTCATTGGAATTCCTTTAATCAAGATGGATTGTTTGGAAAAAATTTTAGCATAGTCTTCCTCCCTTGAGAGATTAATAAGTATGTGTCTGCCATCAAGTAGGCCTAGTTTCCAAGCCCCTTTGAATTTCAGTCCATCAAAATATCTTCTCACAGATTCCATCTTTGGATGACCAAGTTGGATATATATATATATATATATTAAACGCCTTTCCGAAGCGGGTGACGAGATTCTGATTCCGGCGATCGATAGCTTCCAACGGGCAGTTCCTCAACTTTTTTAGTGCCGATAAATAGCAAATCTTTCCTTAGAATTAAATATCAAGCCATAGGATTTCGAGGTTATTTGTCTAGTACAACATAAATCCTCACTTTATCTTTAAACCTTTGTACAAACATGTTGTGCAATTTAATCCCTAACTCGCCTTAGGCTCCAAGGTTGTCATTTATTACGACATAAATCCTCCTATCTTCCAGGCTATTTGTATGATTGTATCATGCAAATATAAGCCCTAATTAATAATAATTGGTAGGATGAAACATTCAATAATTTTTTCTTCAAAATTGAAGCCAAACCATAGGATAGGTTGAGAAATCATTGAGGTTCTCCTCAGGATTTGTGACAACCCCTAGTTTTCTCTATTTGGATTCTAGAACAAAGTCCCAAATTTGAGTTTTTCCCATCAGATACTCCTTAATCTGATCTTTGAAAACTCCTACCATTTGAGATTCTTGAAGACAACATTTCCTGATCTAAATCGAGAGTTTTCTTAGATTACTTCAATTATCTAATATGTAATTAACTATAAGGGCTTGCCCTTATGGGAAATATTAGAACCCAATTTAATATAAATCTTGTCTAATCGTTCATATTAGATAGGGGAACTTCAGTCAAAATAAAGGTTCACAGACTAGAAAAGTTGTCATAAATTCTTTAGTTTACTTAATCGAGCATCATTAGCAAGTGACATGTTTATTCCTTGGGGTAGAAGCATCTCTTGCAGTGTTGTGCTTATTTATTTAAACTATTATTTATATGAGATCTGTTCGGTCTCTGATACACCAAAATAATATGTTGTTTTAAGTATACATTTTATGCTTATTGGGTGATATTACACTTTAAGATATTACACTTTAAAGAAGAGTATTTTTATATTTTTGTTGCAGATATATCAATTTTAGGCATTTGGAGCAAAAGTAGCAAAAATGATAAAATTTGGAGCCAAAACAATGAATTTTGGGATTCTAGCGTCTGAAGTGCCACTTTACAGAGAGCTAGCGTCTGAAGAGCTAAAGTTGGTGCCTAAAGTGCCATTTGACAGTAAGCTGGCATTTGAAGTGCCAGATTTGGTACCTGAAGCACCAAAACCCATAACAATGTGGTCTTAAGCAAGTTGGTGCCTGAAGTGCTAGAACTAGCGCTCGAAGCACCGTAGATGACTTTTTTTCCGATTAAGGTGGTACAAGATGAATTTTTTGTGAATTTTGAAAGGGACACTTGTTCTAAACACCCCATGGAGTGATTCAATGCATCTAGACACTTTGGAAGGTTCTTTTTTGAATAAATATATCTCTTGGATCAATAGACATTTTTTTTTGAATTCAAAAGGGTTGACTTTTGGACAAAATTTTAGAGGGAATTTTGAATTCTTTTAGGAGGGAGGCAACCTCTAATAAAAGGGAGGAAAGTCTAGGGTTTAAGTGTGTGCGTGAGAGAGAGGTGTTTGAGGAATTTTCGAAGAAGGGAAACCTCAAATGAACATTTATAATCATAATTTAAACATTACTCTAACACCATACTTTCAAAAACAACACAATACTCACTTTTATATATAAAATCCTCTCTATTACAAACTAACATTTTTCAAGCCAACAAAATTTAATTCAATGTCCAAAGCAAACCAAACATCCTAACACTGAAATCTAAACATCGAAATACTTAACAAAAACATAAATAAAGTTTAACAATAAAATTAAATGCAATCCATCATAACACATTAACACAAACAAGCAGTACTAAATAAATTATTTCGTGCATAGATTAAGTTTAAGCATCTTCTTCGCTCTTGTCCTTCTAGATATCTCCCATAGATTGGTAATGTACATAATGAAATTCTTTAGTTGAATCTTCCCCAATCCAGGCATGTTTCTTGAATATACATACCAAACCATCTTCAATACGACTAGTATGTTCAAAATATTCCTTGAGTCTCCAATCCAGATGATCCAACATTTCAGAAACATTCCCAATTGCATGCATAAGGTTATGTACCACTTTTTCTATCTTATTATTCCGTTTTAAAAGTACGTCCGAATTGAAGTAAGACTGAATAGGTGATGAATTATGGGATGCTTGATCTATCAATACATTCATATCATTCTCATCTCTCATTCTAATACAGTTGCAACAGACTTCTAGATTCATCAGCTTCCAAGGAAGAAGCACTTTCTCCCAATCCTCACAAGGTACTTGCGATTGACTGCATAGTAGGAAAATAATGGATAAATGCCCCAATCTAGTTCCAAATCCATTGACAATCCAAACCAAAATTGATTTCACAATTATGACTCTAATATCAACCGATTTTCTAGTTTGAACACAATAGTTTAGAATAACACTCTCTTTAGTTACCTTACTGATTTTCATAGTGGGGAGTAATTTCTATGTAATAAAGAAATGCCACACCTTAGAGAAGGATTTAACAATGATGAAGAAAAACTTACATTTCCATCATTCTTAGCCTCCCAATTTATATCTTCATCCATAAGGTGTAGATAGAGCTCATTCATATTATCTCTCGTAGTGGTAAAATTCACATAGTGGAAAATAGACACACTTTCAATCATAAAAATCTCATTTATTATTGAATGAGTAAATTACACAAACTTGCCTCACACATAGAAAATTCCTTGGTTGATTCCATTAATATTTGCATAAAACTCTTGCATTACAAGGACAACTATGACGATATTAGTGTAGTAAAGAACTTCCCAATGGATAATTCTGACAAACCACTAGTCTGGGGATGATAAGGAGTTGCAATTTCATGCATTGTATTATATTTTTCCACCAATCTTGCACTTGTTGTATTTCTAAAATGAGATTTTATATTGGTAATGATTACTCTCAGCATTCCATAACTTGTAAAAATATTTTTAATTAAAAATTTTGAATCACTCCAACATCACATCGAGATAAGGCGATTGCTTCAATCCATTTTGAAATATAATCCACTGATTTCCAAATGAAGTTACAAATAATCCCATAAAATCCAATCCCCATGCAAAAAAAAAATTTCAACTTCCAAATTAAAATTTAAGGCATTTCATTTCTTTTTGAAAAATTACCTACTCTCTGATACTGATCACATGTTTATATATATATATATATATATATATATTTTCA
>NW_018165133.1:264941-269144 GCF_001263595.1 Phalaenopsis equestris | reverse complement strand
CAACATATATATATATATTAAAAGAAGCATTATACGGCTCCCTACATGTTGATTATCAAAAGTGTTACAAAGGTTCCTAAAGGAGGGGTTCCCAGAGAAAGGGAGGGAGCCCAATCCTCAAAATTTTCCAGAGAGTTACAAGTAAAAGAAAAACAAAAAGGAGAAAGCAAACATTGCACTAAATCTCTTTAAGTGGGCTTGGTTTTAATCTGAGGTGAGGGATCTTCAGCTTGTCACTATGAAGTAGGAGGGCAAGGGGGGTAGGAGGTGTTGTATTAACAGAAATAGAGTTGGCATAGGTTCCTTGTCTGGCAAGCCAATTAGCAGGTTGGTTACCTTGTCTATAAATGAAAGACATATGAATTGTAAGACTTTTGTAGAAAATGCAAATTTTTTTCTTCCATTGCATAGGGTGCCATGAGGATAGCTTATCAGAATTCAGCAATGAGATAAGCTGTAAAGAGTCAACCTCAATCCAGACTTTCTACCAAGTTGCTTTTTGTGCAAATGTAAGGGCCCAGTAGATAGAAATAAGCTCAGCTTCAAGAGCATCATTTCCATAGTGGGAGTATGGAAGAAAAGTAGACAATTACTGGAGGAATTTCTGAAAACCCCTCCCACCCCTACACCCCATTTAGAGAAGCTACCATCAGTGTTTATTTTCATGGTTAGAGTATCAGGAGGGTTCCAAGTGACAGTCTCAATTCTGTTGTGATTAATAGTGTTACTGGTCTTAATTAATAGTGTTACTGGTCTGAGCCATATTTAAGCTAGGGCAGTTCTTAAGCTGAGTAATTTTGTTTAGATAGGCACACAGTTTCTGGTTACCTTGTTATATTGGTTACTCTTATCATCAAGTTTGTTGTTTTTCCTACCCATCCACAAGAACCAAACCACAATGAAGGGGATTGACTCCTCCTGTGTACTTCTCCAGCTATGCCAACCAGCATAAAAACTAGTCCAGTCCTTGTCCAAGAGATCCTCCTTCATCCCATAAAGGAGCTCTTTCCACACCTCTTGAGCAAATTCACATTTGAAAAACAGGTGGTTAATGTTCTCCTCACTTTTCAGCTTTTCAGACAAAGAAAGATAACATCTAGAGGGTCCTCTTAAACCTTTGAGTTTATGAATATCATCAGTGGGCAAGAGGTTGAAAAATCTCCAGCAAAAGAAAGATATGTAGGGGGATAGAAATTTGTTCCAAATGACCTCACCCCAATTGACCTTCTCCTAAAGATTTAACTTGGCATAAATTGCTTTGGTCAGGCTTTGGTTAGTGTAACTTTGCCAAATGATCTTATCCTTTCTGCCTTTATCAAACACAGTTCTAGTGACTAAAGATAAGTGAGGCTCCTGAATGAGAGATTGGAGCTTAGGAACATCCCAGGAGTCCCCATCCCATAAGTCACAGACTAGGAGCTGAGGGTTAAAGTCTGGAGGGGGGGCCCAATCCAGTCTTTAGAACATCAGTTGTCAAGCCAAAAGTTCACTTTACCATTCCTCAAATCCCAAATGTACATGTCTTCAGCTTGCTCTATGAATTTTAGCATATTTGTCCAAATTTTGGAGTCTCCCAGCTTTTTAGTGATAAGGGAGAGGTGTTGGTCCTTGCAATACTTACCATACATGAATTTTGCCCACAAAGAAGTTTGTGCTTTGAACTGAATCCACATCTTACAGAAATTAATGTTCACAACTTGTTGGAGCCCCTTGAACCCCAGCCCACCAGTTGAAATGGGTTTGGCTACCTTCTTCCAAGAAACCCAGTGAAACTGCTTTCTTTGACTAGCCCATAATAATCTATTAAAAGCTCTCTCCAACTGGATTTGGGTGCTTTTCTTGAGGTAGTTGGTTTGAAGGATATAAGAGGGGAAGGTAGTTAGGATACTTTTCAGAAGAGTGATCCTTCCCCCATTAGACAAGAAGGAGTGAGACCAGTTGGATAGAGTTTTCTGAATTTTCTGTAGGATCTCATCAAATTGGGTCAATTTTGATCTGCCCCTAATGAGTTGAACCCCTAGATACCTTACAAGGTCCCTAACAGTAGAGAAGCTAGTGTAGTTGGAGATCCAGTGCTTGGTATTGGAAGAAGTCCTCTTGTTAAATATAAGTTGGCATTTAGTAGGACAAAATTCCATTCCAGATTATTTCTGAAAATGTTGTATGCATTTATAAACCTTCTTCACAGCAAGCTTATGAACATTGGAGAATATCATTATGTCATCAACATACATGAGATGTAAAATAGCTAAATTGGATCTATGGTGAAATCTGGAGTACTGATTATTAAGAATGTTCATGTCAAGCATTCTAGAAAAGTAATCCATAGCAATAATAAAGATAGTGGGAGAGAGTGGATCACCTTTCTTTAGTCCTCTAGAAGCAGTGAAAGCCCCCAGGAGTTGGCCATTGATAAGGATGGAGTGGTTGTTATTGGTAAGCCACCTTTGAATAAGATTTTTGAATTCAGGCTGAAATCCTCTAGCTGTGAGTATACCCAAAATAAAGTTCCAGTCAATGGTGTCGCAGGCCTTCTTAATGTCTAATTTGTATATGAGGTTTCCTCATTTGCTCATTTTATCAAGATCCAAAGTGAGTTCCTGTGCCAACAACACATTATCATTAATAGATCTACCTTTAATAAAGGCAGTTTGGTTAGGACATATGATTTTGTCCAACTGAGGTTGCAACCTTGTCACAATAATCTTGCTAATAAGTTTGCTAATGACAAAAGTCAGGCTTATAGGCATGTAGTGATCTGTTAACCTCATTTTTTTGTTGAGGTTTAGTTTTTCCTCTTTAGTAGCCTAGGGTCTAGCTATAGGACTTTTCCTGTTGACTATTCCTAGAAAAATAGACATGGAACCCTCATCACTAGAAATTCCAAACCCTTCTTCGCTCAACTTGAAGTTCCACATATTTGTCATAACCTCTAAATACTTAGTAGGTGGGGTCACTGTAGGGGAAACACAGGATGAGTCACCCATAGGATTGCTGGACCTTAGGGTTGACCTTGGGTGTTGGTCTGGAGCTAAGGCACTCACTACACTCATCTACACTCACAATCACTCACAACCATGAACTCAAATTTCTAGCCTAGATCCCTTGATCTTTTGGGATGCTCATGTAGATGGTCCCCTAAACCTACTAGCCCTAGAGCTATGGTTTGGCTAAGACCACTATGTAGAGGAACCAAAATGGGTTTTCCATTGGTCCATGGCTTATTGGTGATGATTGGTACCTCAACTCTACCAAAATACCCATCTTGGCCCTTTGCTCCTAAAACACCCCCAAATTACCAAAATACCCCTCTTGGGCTCAAAATCCCAAAAATTCCAAAAATTACCAATAAATCCCAATAAATCCCAAATAATCCCAATTTCATTTCTCTCAACTACCACTTAACCCAATTTGGCCAATTTGACCATCTTTAACCAAAATCCTCAAATTGCCCTTTAAAGACACAAATTTCCCCAAATCCAACTCAAATGTCCATCAGTTGGGTCTCAATTGACCCCAATTCCAATCCTAAACTCAAATTTATTTTTTATATGACCAAACTAAACCAAATACAAGCTCAATTGGTCTGTGATTTGAGCCCAATTTTGATTTGGGTCAAAACCCCAATTTTGATCATATGGCCTAATCTCATCAAATTGAACCCATAGCCTAGTCAATTGGCCTAAATTAATGTTTCAAAATCTTTATGACATTCCTTTACATAAAAAAAAACCATCAATTGGCATTGGTGTAGCCTCAAATCCATTTGATTTTGGCCTAAATCCAAAATTCCCAAATTTAACCCAATCGATTGCATTAACCTCCAAATTGGCATCCAATTCATGTTGAAAACTCTTCATGAGGTCCCTATTGACCACTTACAACAATCAATTTGGACTTAGCCCAAGGCTAACAGGCTAAAGACCCAAGCCTAGCCCAACATGACCAAATTGATTAAAGTTCAAAATTCCCTCAAATTGACCCTTCAATTGAACTCAAAAAACCAATTGGACTCAAAACCACTCAATTGGACTCAAAACCACTTCCATCTTTCACCAAATTTGTTCTTCATGATCATCTACACCAAATTAATCAATTATTTGGGCTAATTGACATGGCTAACCTAGCCCAAACCCAAGTTTTGGTCATTTGCACCCACTTGGACCCATACACTAAATGTGACCTAACCACCTTAAAGCCACC
>NW_018165133.1:263638-264376 GCF_001263595.1 Phalaenopsis equestris | reverse complement strand
TTCAATTGCTTGTGCCCACACCTTCACAAGAGTGAAAGAAGCCAAAGCCCCATCAAATCCCCCTTCCACAGAGCCTCTACCATAGCTCTAGACCAACACCTGAAATCGAGCTTGGTCGAATTTATACCTAAGCCTTACACCAAGACTAGGGACTCAATTTGTAGCCTCCTTGGTCCCTAACGAACATGCAGAGCACCTCTGATCAAAGCCTCTCTTCTCAGAGCAAAGGTATAAAACTCCTCCTCCTCCCGAGCTTATTTTAATTGTCCATTTACTTAAGCTTGATTTCATGGTACATTAGCCGTATGGATGTGTTCGTCTCACTTTGAAGAGTCCATAGGATCAAACCTGAAGTGATTTGGTTGAGTCTAGGCTGAGATCTTAAGGTTTTAGTGTGGACGGGCACAGGATCATCCTATCGGGGACGATGACAGGGAGCCGTCCGATCGAGCGTATATTAAATGGACGGGGGAGATCATGCCGGACAACACTTTAGGACATGAATAGCGGGCCGAGTCAGCAAGCTACGTGGACGGCGGCGTCCAACCAGAGCACGCCACACATGCTTTTGGAGCCGTCGTAGGTTGAGGTCGCACACGCGGTTTAAATAGAAAAATAGGGGTATTTTCTTATTTATTTAATCCCCAAAACTTCAAAAATACATAACTTTGTGTAGAAAAATCACAAAAATAAAATAAAAATACCCACTTGCTTAGTGAACAGAGGAGAATAATGTGG
>NW_018165133.1:261782-263628 GCF_001263595.1 Phalaenopsis equestris | reverse complement strand
AGTGAACAGAGGAGAACATAAAGTCTATATTTTAAAGTCTATTTGATGCATAAAATATTTTTAATTAATTAACCAATGTTTTGAATCATTTGATTCTCCATTGCATATTGGCACATCACCTTGGCTTGAAATTTTGCCATGTTGTAGCCTCTGTCAAGGGAAACATCCTCTGATTTTTCTAACATGATTTTTTTAAAGTCAGAGAAGGTCCCTATACAGAGACCCATATTTTTCAAGTTATTTCACATCATTTTCTTAAAATAATCATGGAAAATAGCATATTGGTTATTAAATTCCAAGAAAATTTTGGAACGTCCACCATGACTAGAGAAACCTTTGGAAATAATTTCATGGGTCAAGTAATTTAAAATGCACTTAAACTTTGTAAACACTAAATCTCTAAGATAATTAACATTGGAAAATATAAACATTTAGATGACTTGATTTTTTTATCTCCACTGTGATTTATGATCCAGGGAACTCATCATAAAAAAAGTTCAAAATATTTTGAGTTCATTTGACACCTTAAGTTGATTTTTAAAGATAAATACAACTTTTAACAATTAAATGATTTTTTAAAAAATCAAAATATAACTCAAAAAATTGTCAAACTTAGGTTTTTGAGTTCTCTGTGATCAGGGGTATTTTTTAAAAATAAAATGATATTCAAAATAAAAATTTGATTTTTAGCCTATTCTAAATATTTAAATAATTAAAAATTCATAAAAATCATAAAAATAATAAAACTCATGGAAATGTTCTAAATTCTTTCCTAATAACTTAGAAATAATTAGAATATTTTTCCTGGTTTTCTAAAAAATGATATTGAGTTTCAAAGCTTAAAAATAATTTTTAAAAGGCTAAAAATGAGTTTTCACTAAAATAATTCCAATAAATCAAGGAAAAATAAAAAAAAATATAAAATTTGCTCCTTTGAGTCCTTTGAAAATCACAGAGAATTCAAAAAATCATGAAATTTTTGTCTAAAGGCTTCTCTGGGCTAGTTATACCTCCAATAAAAATTTAAAGGGATTATAATTTACCTTGGTCAAGTTAGGAATTTTCTTTAAAAAATCCTATTCTTGCATTAAAATAATTATATAAATTAAATTAAATTTTGAAAAATCACATTTTCTCCTCTGTTGTCTTAATTTACCCATGAATGAGGTCGAATAAAAATTTCAAAGTCATTTGAATTGAATTTGACAAATTATGAAGTGTTAGAGCCTTAGGGGCAAATGTGTAATTTTGGAAATTTTGCCTTAATTAACATTTAGGCTTAATTCAAGGAGGGAAAATGGGTAACCTCTAATCTTAATCAATTCATTTGATGTTTGAAACCCAAAGGGGTTAATTGGTAGAAACCAATCTCACTTAATTAAATTTCTAAATTATTAAAATTTGGAAGTTTATTAGAATTAAATGATCATGGACTTAGGGGTATGACTTTTGAAGTCAATAATTAATCAATTTAATACCCCTATTTTTATTTTCAAATAAAATTCAAATCATGAATCATGACCGCTTAAAGCTTAACCCTTTTCAAAACTAATCAAGACACTCACCTAGGTCTTAAGGGCTTAGTGGTGACTTAGGCTAAACAAGGATTAGAGAAATAAACATTACTAAGTCAAACATCCTGGAAACACAATTAAGCCCAATTAGGATTAAAATTTGGTTAACTGTTCAAATTATGCAAACTTGCCCCTTTAATGGACTTCACCCACATAATTTTCAAAATTAAATGATAAATGATAATTGCCCTATTCTTAGGGATAATTGAGACATCAATGTTCACTGAGTAATAAGGGTATTTATAGGATGAACCATTAAGCAACATAATGAG
>NW_018165133.1:260990-261559 GCF_001263595.1 Phalaenopsis equestris | reverse complement strand
TCTTTCTTCTGCCTTTTCCTTACATGTTTCATGCTTGCATTTACCTACATAAACTTGCATGTTAACCATAACCATAACCAAAACCAAAATTAAAAATCAACCAAGATAAAATTCACCGCCATAACATGCAAAATATAAAACCACTCAAAATTTAATCACGAACATCACATAAAACTACAACTTCAACTAAATTAAGACGTCTCTATCAGATGATTGGGAATCCCTCAGAGGAGGTAACCTACGGTTGCTAACGAGGCTTCCCATGGTCTAAAGAAAATTATGGAACTCATTAATTCGAGTTTAGTAAGTTCATTTGGACTAAGTGAATAGAAAATAGTGGTACTGGAACGAGGGAATTGTAGGATCCTAACTAGTTTCGCTCTAATCAACTTTAATATGCCCTCATAAAATTTAAAGAACTTCAACCATAGGGCCTCGATTTGATATTATAACTTGACTCACTAGAAAACTCAAACTCGTCGCGGTGAGGAACTTGGAGCTAGCATGGTGGGCAGCACAGCCATCTTCAACAGCAAAACCTGTCTTCCCCAGCTAAACCAATCTTCCTT
>NW_018165133.1:257047-260544 GCF_001263595.1 Phalaenopsis equestris | reverse complement strand
AGGTTTTGCAGACCAAACAGACGTCATACTTTCCTTAGTTTATTTGATTGAGCCTCATCCTCAAGTCTTGTGTTTATCCTTCGGGATAGATACAAGATTTGAGGTACAGTGCTCTTTCATTTTAAACTATGAAAAATATGAGGTCGGTTTGACTTCATACTTTCACGTCCTTCCGAAGAGGGCGACGGGATTTCAATTTCGGTGACCGACAGCTTCTTACGGGCAACCCCACAAACCAACCCGAAATAACGTCGACAGCTTCTGGAGACTCCGCTGGGGACAAGCTTTTCTCTCCATACAAATCAAGAAATATTATCTTCACACATCGGTAATATGTCCATGTCCCTCTTGGACCAAATTACCCTTCTTCCGTTGGCGTACTTTACCCATTTCTATCTTGGGAAAGTACAACTAACTCCTTGGAATTTAGGACTTCAGCATCTTTGAACAGAGGGGTTCAGAAGGCCATTAAGGACTCTTTAAGTTTTCATGTGGGGCCGGACCCCCAATAGGGGTGTTGGTGGACTAATTCCACCTGGGCATTTTTTGCCTTGAATTGGGTCCCGCACTGGGTCCGTAAAATTTTCACAACTCCCTTCCACATTTGGTTTGTTACTTCACAAATTGAACTAAATCGTGTTGTGCTACGCGCACTTTAAAATATTAATTAAATTTTAAATAAAGATGTTAAAATTACCTATAAATTAAGACCCGCTCGGTCTACATATTAACCTTTATTTTCAGTGCCCGCACTAAAAAATACGAGGTTTTCGGCCATAGAGCTAACCCTAAAACTTTCAGTTTTAAAGCCCGCTGCGATGGCCTACCCAACGCTGACCTTTTCCTGCAATTTTCTTGCAATCTGCCAACGGACCGCAGTGCCCGTAACGTTGCTCCCACCATCAAGTTAGGAGATGGATTTGAAGACCTCGAGGTTATCCTTGGGAAAGCCCCGTTCGTTGTAATGAAGATTGCTGCTCCAGAAGTACAAGAGCCATTTGCAAAATTTAGTTTAAACTGCCTTCGAGACTTCACCTCAGGATTTCCCTGCCAGTAAGAAGGCTAAAGCTGCCATCATCAAGGCTACTATCCCTGCTACTGCTAAGGGAAAAGAAGTGATGGTCATTGAAAACTCGACTTAAGGATTAACTGTTCCACCACCCGTGCTTGAAATCGGGTCAAGCTCAAGGACTGTACCACTGACCCGAACTCAAAGGAGGAACCGCAATAGGAGAATTTGGAGGGCCATCAAAGCCCAAACTCCTGAGAACACACCTGATGAGGAGGAGCCTCTTCAATTTGAAGAGGTATTACCAGAAATTTACCCACTCCTACAAGGGAGTAGATTCCATCCTTTGACAGATACTGATGGATATGAGAGTATCCGGAAGATTGCTGTTGCATTACCATCACCTCAGAAATTCATCCCCATCACCCGAGTTAGTGCAGTCTTCAGAAGGCTTGCTATTAAAGAAGGATGTTCTGTTAGTGAATTACTTAAACGAGTGGGAAATGCAATTTCCCCTCATATGAAAAATGAAATTTTGAAGGATATTAAGTTCGCTAAAAAATCTCATAGGTCGACTATAAAGTCACCTACCCGTATTCCTGTATGATTCCGTTTGGGAAACTGTGTCGATACTGCTATGGTCACCACTAATCATACCACCACCAGAACCGCAGGTCGCCGGCCGATTAAGTCAAGACTGGGTCCGAGAAGTTTGCCCATAATTCCTGCAATCACAGAAAGAAAGACAAGTGGATTACCTGATACTGTAGCCGGTCTACACCACGGGGAGCATACCTTCCCTTGACATACCGATGGCTCTAGCAATCCCAGAAAGAAAAACAAGACGATTACCTGACACTGTAGACGATCTACACTACGGGGAGCATACCTTCCCTCGACATTCCAATGTCTCTACTAAGACATCCTGTCCTGAGACATCATCATCGAAGAAGAAAAGGGTATGAGTACCCAAGGTCGCTGCACCAATACAGTTCAGTGAGCCTGCAGGACAGAAAGTAAAACCAGTGCCTGAAATATCTGACATCATCACGACAATAGCCAGCGAGATGTAGGAACGAGTTGAGGATTTCCATCAAGGTCCTCCAGATCTTAAAGCAATCAAGGAATCGATAATTGAGGAAAAAGTTGAGAAACTCAGAATCGAGATTTCTGATTTAACTCGAGAACACGGAGTTTCCGTCAATAATGACAATGAAGATTTTGATTACAGGGATTACTTGGAGGAAGATTTCATGGATGTCCATGTGATCGAAACCAGAGCTACCACATCTGTGTGCGAGACTCAACCTCACACTCAAGAGAACGCCGTAGATGAGCTGCATAGAGTTATCCTCCTCAGGGATGAGCAAGTCATTCTACTAGAGAAAAGAATAGAAGAAATGACTGCAGCTATGACCGCCATGGCCATCATTCAGGGGCAATCACAAGCACCAAGATTGGCTTCTCCAGAGATTAATCAGCCAGAAATCATACACATTGCAGATAAAAGAAGGGAGGCTACTTTGACAGACAAAGAAGAACAACCGAAGAAGGATTCCCCATCAAGTGCCATGCCAGAAAAAGAGTTCAAGTAAATGGTTGAACAAGTACGAGATGCCTTAGCCCAGTCTAAGGGCGGTGCATCAATTTTAAAGGGTAGACCTTACCCTAGACCTTACTCGGAGGAGTTTGATGCCGTGCCTATCCCCAAGGGCTTTGTGACCCAAAAATTCAAGATATTCGATGGGATTGGAAATCCCAGACAGCACATAACACTTTTTCGAGCCAATTGTGGCAACACGAGGAATAGCAAAGCTCTACTCTGCCAGCAGTTCATCAGCAGCTTATCAGGGATTGCTTTCGACTGGTACGCCGACCTGCCCAACGGGTTAGTTAAAACATTTTCTGAGTTGGAGCAGTTATTTGTGAAAAGATTTGCTGGGGCGCAGCATCATGTGTCTATTGGAGAACTCATGATGGAGAAGCAGAAGCCTAGTGAAACCTTGACAGACAATATTTTGAGGTGGAGAAACCTTAGCATAAAATGTAAACCTCAGCTACAGAAACATCAAGCGGTTGAGATTCTACTCAAAAGCATACATGGGCCAGTAGCTTTCATGCTTAAGGGACTCACCATCAAATCCTCCGAGAAGCTACTCAGTAAAGCCAGCAGTCTACAAGAAGAAATGAAGCACATGGAGCCACATGAAAAGGCTAAGGTGACCAGAGTGTTCGAAAAGAAATTTGAATTGGTTAAAAAAGAAACCCAGCCAATAAAGATATATGCAGAAGATCATCGTCAGTCTTCGTCACATTACCCTCAGAAACAGAGCAGTCAATCCAACCAACGACCGTCTCAAGAGGGATCACCTCAAACAGCGGGTAAAAGAATATTCCTGTTAGAGCGACATAAAGTTGTTTACTCCTTCAAAGATGAAGCTGTACCTAAAATATTCAAAAGCTTGATGAAGAAACCAGAATTCAAACT
>NW_018165133.1:256621-256953 GCF_001263595.1 Phalaenopsis equestris | reverse complement strand
ACTTGGACACACTATAGACAAGTGGGACACACTATAGACAAGTGTTTCGTCTTTAAAGACTAGCTCAAGAAGAACCTCAAGGAAATGAAGGAATATTTGAGAGAAGAATATTTGAGAGAACCTGAAATAGGTTCCATACACATGATTTCAGCTGAGCAATCTCCCCAATTGATCCATATGCCAGAATAGATGGATGGAGTACAACTTGGGATGAACTCAGGAGGGTCCTCAATCAAATACAGGATTCATCAAAACAAGTTTCTACAAATACCAAAGAAGGATGGAATGAGGTATGGAGTAGATCATCCAAGAAGATACTGAACAAGCTACAA
>NW_018165133.1:255583-256233 GCF_001263595.1 Phalaenopsis equestris | reverse complement strand
CATCAACGATACCGCTTACGACAGCTCCGATAACGAAGAATCAAATCTCGAGTGTCATGGTGCACCGTTTTCCATCAACTTAGATCTTTCTGACGAATAGAAAAAGGCACCAGAAAATTCAACAATGATATCTCAAGAAGAAGAAATCACAGAAGTCAACTTAAGGAGCAGAAAGGTGTTACCACCAAGAACAGCTCCAGCAGACAAAGAAAAATAAATAATGACTCGAGGAGAGATACCCCCACCTCCGCCAGTGGAAGAACCACATAATCAAGATAAAATCGGAGGATCTTACAAAGTAGAATACAACGTGCTAGCTCATCTTAGGAAGTTGCTTGCTCGACTAAGCATCTACGATGCTTTGAACCTGTCAAAGGAGATGAGAGAATCTCTGGTTATAGCTTTGCTAGATCCAGAAATTTGCTTAGCTCAGTTGGCTAGCACATCCTCAGATGAAGTTTGCTCGTTGAGAGATCAGTCAGGGGTAACCTTTACAGATGAAGACTTACTGCTCGGTACCGCCGACCACAATCGTCCACTCTACATCTCCGTCAACATTGGCAGATTTGTGTTATCTAGAGTTTTAGTGGATCTTGTAGCGTCTCTTAACTTGATGAGTCTACGGACATTAGCATATTTGGACTTCGACG
>NW_018165133.1:253777-254477 GCF_001263595.1 Phalaenopsis equestris | reverse complement strand
AACTTTTTGAAAAATTGTGGAATACTAAAAGATGAACTCCCAATTCAAAAGGTCTCGGATTTGGTACAGTTGGACCAGTCGATGATTCTGAATTTTTCATGGTTGTTACTAGTGAGTCAGAAAAAGATTGTCTCGATGTAGAGGATGTCTCTACTGATCAACCAATAGAAGATGCTCCGCCATAATTTGAGGAAGAAATTAAATCCACTTTCGATGAATTGAAAGAGATTAACCTCGGGACTGAAGAACGACCCCGACCCACATTTATAAGTTCTCTACTTGATGAGAAAGAGTCTGCAGAACTAGCCAAACTATTAGCAGAGTTCAAACATTGCTTTGGGTGGAGATACGACGAAATGTCAGGACTGTCAGCAGAGGTTACAGTCCATAAACTTGGGGGGGACAAGAATGTAACCCCAGTAAAACAAGCTCCCAGGAGAATGTGCCTCGAAATAGAACAACAAGTCATCGCCGAGGTGAAGAAATTGATAGACGCCAGTTTCATTAAAGAAGAGCAGTACCCCATGTGGTTAGCCAATATTGTACCGGTTAAAAAGAAAAATGGACAGATCGGCGTTTGTGTCGACTTCAGAGATTTGAACAGAGCATGTCCAAAAGACGAGTTTCCACTACCTATACCGGAAATGATGGTGGATATCGCTTCAACACATGAAATTTTCTCCTTCATGGACGGATCGTC
>NW_018165133.1:252678-253412 GCF_001263595.1 Phalaenopsis equestris | reverse complement strand
CACTATGTGGATACTATGACCCTCACTCCGATTCTCCCTCAAAAGGTCAAGAGTTTAGAGGTCAAGGAAGTCTGTAGTGTTGGTTCAAAGCCGATCAAATTTTACCGCGCTTCTACCTCTACTGAGCTTGAAAATCATGTAAATTGGGATGTTGATTCTAATGAATTAATGGAATTGCCTTTTGGTTACTTCTCGCCTTGTGTTCAAAAGTTAATTCAAGAGGGACACTTAGCAAAACATATGCCAAAAGATAAATTTTAACTTTTTGAAAAATTGTGGAATACTAAAAGATGAACTCCCAATTCAAAAGGTCTCGGATTTGGTACAGTTGGACCAGTCGATGATTCTGAATTTTTCATGGTTGTTACTAGTGAGTCAGAAAAAGATTGTCTCGATGTAGAGGATGTCTCTACTGATCAACCAATAGAAGATGCTCCGCCATAATTTGAGGAAGAAATTAAATCCACTTTCGATGAATTGAAAGAGATTAATCTCGGGATGGAATAATGACCCCGACCTACATTCATAAGTTCTCTACTTGATGACAAAGAATCTGCAGAACTGGTCAAACTATTAGCAGACTTCAAAGATTGCTTCGCATGGAGCTACGATGAAATGTCAGGGCTGTCAGAAGCGGTTGCAGTTTATAAACTTGGGGTGGACAAGAATGTAACCCCAGTAAAACAAGCTCCCAGGAGAATGTGCCTCGAAATAGAACAACAAGTCATCGCCGA
>NW_018165133.1:250883-251528 GCF_001263595.1 Phalaenopsis equestris | reverse complement strand
TTTCTCGCTGCACACCCACTGCCAGCTGGGTCCTCTCTCAACGACGAGTTACCAGACGAGCATATACTACAGATGGAATTTTCTAGTATGCAGCACTGGGAAATGTACTTCGATGGTGCTTCGTCAGCCAGGAAAGACAAGGGATCACAGAAAGTTATACCAGACAAGGCAGGGATTGGTTTGATCTTTATTACGCCATATAAGGGTATGTTGAGGTTTTCGTACCACCTGACGGAGCCATGTACGAACAATGAAGCAGAAGATGAAGCTTTAATCACCGGATTGGAGTTGGGGATTTCAATGGATATAACGAACGTTGTCATTTATGGTGACTCTCAACTTGTCATCCAGCAAGTCGTCGGACAATACAGAATTCTGAAACCAAGATTAGCAGAATACCATATGTACGCGATGAAGCTCCTGGAGCAGATTCCTGAGGTGACTTTCTACCAGATTCCTCGAGGAGATAATGCTCATGCCGACGCTTTGGCAAAACTCTCTAAGAAAATGGCATGTCCCCCGGAGGATTTCATCGAAGTTACGCTGCAAGGAAGACGAGTCTTGTCTTGAAGCGACTTTGAAACTCTACACAAGCTTGGAAAAGAAGAAACAATAAATACAGTTGCAGACATCAACGAAGATTGG
>NW_018165133.1:250031-250701 GCF_001263595.1 Phalaenopsis equestris | reverse complement strand
CGGATTGTACATGCCGGATTGTGTGGCGCTCACCAGTCGAGACCAAAAATGAAAATGAAGATCAAAAGACTGGGATATTATTTTATTGCAATGATGTCCGATTGCATGGATACAGCCAGAATATGTCACCAATGCCAGGTGCATGGGGTGGTCTTACACCAGCCTCCCAATGTGCTACACTCAACTGTTGTCTTGTGGCCATTCGAGTGTTGGGGCATGGACATAATAGGTCTGATAGACCCTCCATCTTCTAAAGGGCACAGATTCATACTTGCTGCTACAGATTACTTCTCCAAATGGGCAGAGGCAGCACCGTTACCTGAGATTACGACATAGTACGTCCTTCAAATTTTTAAAAGCCAAATCTTCTACCGTTTCGGAGTACTGCCAAGAATAATCTCTGACAATAGGACAACTTTTAAAAGTACGAAGATCAACAATTTTGTCAGAAGACATGGGATAGATTGGAGATACTCTACAATTTATTATCCCAGAGCAAATGGTCTGGCTGAAGCTTTCAACAAGACACTGGTACAAATTTTGAAGAAAACACTGGATGAAAATAAAAGGGATAGGCATAACAAACTGTTAGAAGCTCTGTGGGCCTACCGGACGACTTTCAGGACTCCCACTCAGTGTACACCTTATATGCTCGTGTACGGGACCGAGG
>NW_018165133.1:247392-249632 GCF_001263595.1 Phalaenopsis equestris | reverse complement strand
TGGCCATATGTCTATGACCGGGTCCAAATTTTGTAATTAATCTCATATATAATGAAAATTTTGAGAAGATTTTTGAGCTTCACACTTTCTCTTTTCTACTTTTGAATTTAAAAATTCCATTAAATTAAAACAAAACTCACACATAAAATGAGTAATCCTTTTCATAAAAAAAAAACTAAAATTTACTTTAATAAATACTCTTCTTTGTTCTTGTTCATGCCAAACTTCGGCCCACCGACGTTTCTTTCTATCGTCTGCAGAAAAATGTCAGGACAAAGGCTGATCTTTCCTGTCCAGGACGGCTGGAACCTCGCACTGAATGAAGAGATGGCGCCACATGGAGGTGGCCACAAGGAGGTGTCATAGATTTCAACATGGATTTCAACCAGATTGATATGGACTACGACGGTCCTCTAATGGACATAGTTAGCAATGAATAAAAGAAGGGACTACCTTCACTGTTTAGGGTGACCACTCAAGTCGATGTGTCACGTAAAAGTAAAAACGTGATAGGAGAACAAGATCTGAGGGAGGGGCCAAGCCGACTGCCCTCCATGATAGCTACTCCAGCAAGGGGCTTTATAGTTACCCACAGTGAACAACTACCAAATAGTCCACTCCGCAGGACGCAACGCAGAAATGCAAGCCAAAAGAAACATAGAGCCTTTCTGTGACAGGAGCGCAAGCACCAAAGAGACGTGGACGTGGGCGGTTTTCTTATCCCCATTCCTGAGGGACATATCTATGATCCAGATTTGAGAGAGACTTCTGCCATCCTGTCCACTACAGATGAAGAGTCAGGATTTGTGATAGGATCATATGTGCCCCCAGTCCCAGATATCTTTGTGCAGAGGTTGCCCAACATGCAACGTCGAGATACCAGCCAGGACATCCGTCACAGGCGCATTTGTAGAATGCCTGGACTGCAACGTTTTACATCTACAGCATTTCAGTACCTTAAAAGAATACACTTCAAGCACCAATGAGTCTCATGCCCAAATTTCGTGGCAAATGAGCCGTATGTCCCACTGGGGACGGATCAGCGCGCACCACGAAGCCCAGGATCATACATCCCACTTGAGGCTGAATCTCATATTCCGGATCGACCAGCACCGGTTTGGATTCCTGCCGAGGCCCGGAGGAAGGAACGCCCCAGGCAGCTGCCAACTCTCGGTATGGTAGAATACTACAAAATAAGCAAGGTAAAGAAAAGAGAATTCGAGTTCTATGAAGAGGTTCAGGGAAAGTTTATCAACATATTGGAGGGCCTAGAACTATATACCAGGGCTTTCTCTGAAACCGATGAAAGAAGCATTCTGGACTGCATCTTCGATTTGAGAGATAGAGGTTGAGTGGGCCTTCTCATGGAAAGAACATATTCTGAGCTGAAGAAATGGATGTGAGGTAAGGGAAGAATCACCATCCAGTGCAGATGTTGCTATACGACAGATAGGGGAATCCGCCGGGGATCCTCAGATACGACCAAGTGGATCTGTTACCACCGATGATAAAGTGGATGATAAAGAGAATGGTTAAGTGGAATATCCTACCCGCCACTTGCATTCCTAACAGTTGCATCATCAACATTTACGAAGAAGGAGACTGCATTCCCTCGCACATTGACCATCATGACTTTGTGAGGCCTTTATGCACGGTCTCATGCATGAGTAAGAGAAATATTTTATTTGGAAAAGAAATCGATGTAATCAACCCTAGTGAATTCAGAGGAACTGTGGAGATTCCTCTTCCAGTTGGTTCAGTACTTGTTCTCAAGGGCAACGCGGCAGACGTTCCCATGCACTGCATTCCAGGAGTACGACACCGTAGGGTGTCCGTGACCTTCCGCAGAATGGATGACAGTAAGATACCATATTGATTCCAGCAAGACCCGGAGTTGGAGGAACTGTTTCCTTACGAGTTATGAGAAGGTTGTACCTCGGAATACATGCGAAGGGAACTCTTATCCTGGAGCATGACTCAGAAGGTATGCTTGATCAGGAGCTCCATATACCAAGCGCGGAGGGTTCACTTGCTTTCTTTTACCAACATGACATGCATTTGATGTAATCGGTCTATGATGTACTCATATCTTGATATGACTTTCAATGCATTTCAGCATGTATTACATGATGTACCTTTTGAGGCATTAGCCTATATTTGATCTGTAGCATCTTTATTGAGGCAGATTAATGGAAATTTCTCTCAAGTTGTGCCTTTTTGTCAATTGCCTTTTTGTGCGA
>NW_018165133.1:241246-247168 GCF_001263595.1 Phalaenopsis equestris | reverse complement strand
ACTCTTTGTGCACGCAGCACAACCATCATTATCTACACTACCTCTCTGAACATCCTTGCAGAATTTCACATTTTGCACATAACTCCACAAAGCTCTACAAATCTTCTTCAAAACCAACCTTCTCACATAATACACTACTGCAAATTCAACATCACAAGCTCTTTGTAAATTTCATATCACATCTTCAAATCAGTACCTAAATCCTGATTCTCACATTTCGAGGTTGATACCTAAATTTTGACACTCTCCCAAAATTGATACCTACATTTCAATTCTCACATCTTTGAATTGATACTTACATTTCAATTCTCACATCTTTGAATTGAGACCTACATTTCAATTCTCATTTTTGAATCAGTCCTACATTTCTGATTCATTACATTCGAGGTCGGTCCTTACATTCCGACACCATCTTTTGACAATTGACCTACATTTCAGTTCTCATTTCCGAATCAGTCCCACATTTCTGATTCTTTACATTTGAGGTCGGTCCTTACATTCCGACACTCTCTTTTGAGAATCGACCTACATTTCAATTCTCATTTCTGAATCAGTCCTACATTTCTATTCATTACATTCGAGGTTGGTCCTTACATTCCGACACCTTCTTTTGAGAATTGACCTAAATTTAAGTTCTCATTTCTGATCAGTCCCACATTTTTAATTCTTTACATTTGAGGTAGGTCCTTACATTTCAACACCTTCTTTTGAGAGATGACCTACATTTATGTTCTCATTTACGAATCAGTCCCACGTTTCTGATTCTTTACATTCGAGGTCGGTCCTTACATTCCGACACCTTCTTTTGAGAATTGACCTACATTTCAGTTCTCATTTCCGAATCAGTCCCACATTTTTGATTCATTACATTCGAGGTCGGTCCTTACATTCCGACACCCCTTCTTTTGAGAATTGACCTACATTTCAATTCTCGTTTCCAAATCAATCCTAAATTTCTGATTCTTTACGTTTAAGGTCTGTCCTTACATTCCGACACCTTCTTTTGAGAATTGACCTACATTTCAATTCTCATTTTTGAATCAGTCCTAAATCTCTGATTCTTTACATTTGAGGTTGGCCCTTACATTCCGACACCTTCTTTTGAGAATTGACCTACATTTCAATTCTCATTTCCGAATCAGTCCTAAATTTTTGATTCTTTACATTTGAGGTCGGTCCTTACATTCCGACGCTCTCTTTTGAGAATTGACCTACATTTCAATTCTCATTTTTGAATCAGTCCTACATTTCTGATTCTTTACATTCTAGGTCGGTCCTTACATTCCGACACCTTCTTTTGAGAATTGACCAACATTTCGATTCTCATTTCTGAATCAGTCCTACATTTCTGATTCATTACATTCGAGGTCAGTCCTTACACTCCAACTCTCTCTCTCTCACTCTCTCTCTTTTCGAGTTGATATTTGAATTTCAAGTCCAACCTCGGGGTCAACAGTTACATGTTGACTCCTATCCTTTAGAAATTTTTGAAATTTTATAACTCAAAGTCCACTCTCCAATCCCTAGTGAGAGTCCCTACTTCTCGACTTGATTAAACACACACCTGCTAATTCCTCGGCGGAAACAAATCACACACATGACCCTACACATACTTCCAGGTCTGTTGACTTAGGAGTTTTTATTGGTTTTTGTTGATCTTATCGGTCAACGCCATATCGGTCAACGCCAATCAACGCCAATAGGCGCGGTGTGCTTTCCCAGCACGCCCCACTTATTGGGGGTCCATTTGTTGACCTCATTTTTTGTTGAGGTTTAGTTTTTCCTCTTTAGTAGCCTAGGGTCTAGCCATATGACTTTTCCTGTTGACTATTCCTAGAAAACTATACATGGAACCCTCATCACTAGAAATTCCAAACCCTTCTCCACTCAACTTGAAGTTCCACATATTGATCATAACCTCTAAATACTTAGTAGGTGGGGTCACTGTGGGGGAAACTCAGGATGAGTCACCCTTAGGATTGCTGGACCTTAGGGTTGCCCTTGCACTCATCTACACTCTTAATCACTCACAACCATGAACTCAAATTTCTAGCCTAGATCCCTTGAGCTTTTGGGATACTCATGTAGATGGTCCCCTAAACCTACTAGCCCTAGGGCTATGGTTTGGCTAAGACCACTATGTAGAGGACCCAAAATTTGTTTTCCATTGGTCCATGGCTTATTGGTGATGATTGATACCTCAACTCTACCAAAATACCCATCTTGGCCTTTTTCCCCTAAAACACCCCCAAATTACCAGAATACCCTTCTTGGGCTCAAAATCCCAAAAATTCCAAAAATTACCAAAAAATTCCAATAAATCCCAAATAATCCTAATTTCATTTCTATCAACTACTACATAACCCAATTTAACCAATTTGACCATCTTTAACCAAAATCCCCAAACTGCCCTTTAAAGACCCAAATTTCCCCAAATCCAACTCAAATGTCCATCAATTGGGTCTCAATTGACCCCAATTACAATCCTAAACTCAAATTAACTTTAGATATGACCAAAATAAACCAAATAAAAGCTCAATTGGTCCATGATTTGAGCCAAATTTTGATTTGGGTCAAAACCCCAATATTGACTGTATGACCTAATCTCATCAAATTGAACCCATAGCCTAGTCAATTGGCCTCAATTAATGTTTAACAATCTTTAAAACATCCCTATGAATCAAAATAAACAATTAATTAGCATTGTTTAAGCCTCAAATCCATCTGATTTTGGCTTAAATCCAAAATTCCCAAATTTAGCCCCAAATTGGCTAGTCCCTAAATTTCACCCAATTGATTGCCTTAACCTCCAAATTGGCACCCAATTCATGTTGAAAAATCTTCATGAGGTCCCTATTGACCATTTACAACAATCAATTTGGACTTAGCCCAAGGCTAACCCAAGCTAGACCCAAGCCTAGCCCAATATGACCAAATTAATTAAAGTTCAAAATTCTTTCAAATTGACCTACCAATTGGACTCAAAACCACTTCCATCCTTCAACAAAGTTGTTCCTTATGATCATATACACCAAATTCAATAATTATTTGGGTTAATTGACATGGCTAACCTAGTCCAAACCCAATTTTTGGTCATTTGCACCCACTTGGACCCATACACTAAATGTGACCTAACCACCTTAAAGCCACCAAATTAACTCCACCACAGCCATTAGTTGGACTTAGTGACCAGTGCAAACATTATGAAATCACCTAAATCAAGCCACGAACCAAATGTCCCCCAAATTAAGGGATCTTATTTCAAAAAATACCCATGCTTAAGATATCTTTGCCAAATCCAAACACATCTGCATTAAATTGCTGTGATGGATTCCTCTAGGTTCCCTGAGCTCCTAGCCACCTCCCCCTGGCCGGTCGGCCCACTTCGCAGCCTAGTGGTCGGAAAAGCCCAAAATTGAGAGCCACCACCATGGCATCTCACCCAAATCAAACTTAGAGGCTCGCACATCCAAATCACACCCCATGGCCATTTTTATAAAAACTCACCTCCCACGACCATGGGAGGTGTGCTGAAATTTCCTTAGAGAGGCCTCACTAAACTTTGCACAGAGCTTCCCTAAGATCCCCTCAGTGCATTCCAACCATTTTCCCTCACCCATCCCCATTGCCGGAGCTCAATTTTGAGCTTGGAACCCTGCCGGAAACTAGGACAGAACCCAATACACCTCCACACTCCACCAAACTTCAATTTCTTGTGCCCACACCTTCACAAGAGTGAAAGAAGCCAAAGCCCCATTAAATCCCCCTTCCACAGAGCCTCTACTATAGCTCTAGACTAACATCTGAAATCGAGCTTGGTCGAATTCATACCTAGGCCTTCCACCAAGTTTAGGGACTCAATCCATGGCCTTCTTGGACCCCAACAAACGTGCAGAGCACCTTTGATCAAAGCCTCTCTTATCGGAGCAAAGCTAATAAACTCCTCCTCCTCCCGAGCTTAGTTTGATTCTCGATTTACTTAAGCTTGATTTCATGGTACCTTAGCCGTATGGATGTGTTCGTCTCACTTAGACGAGTCCATAGGATCAAACCCGAAGTGATTTGGTTGAGTCTAGGCCGAGATCTTAAGGTTTTAGTGTGGACGGGCACAGGATCATCCTATCGGGGACGATGACGGGGAGCCGTCCGATCGAACGTGTATTAAATGGACGGGGGAGATCACGTCGGACAGCACTTCAGGACATGAATAGCGGGCCGAGTCAGCAAGCTATGTGGACGGCGGCGTCCAACCAGAGCACCCCACGCATACTTTCGGAGTCGTCGTAGGTTGAGGTGGCACGCGTGGTTTATGCAGAAAAATAGGGGTATTTTCTTATTTATTTAATCCTTAAAACTTCAAAAATACATAACTTTGTGTAGAAAAATCACAAAAATAAAATAAAAATACCCTCTTGCTCAGTGAACAAAGGAGAACAATGTGGAATAATTTTAAAGTATATTTGATGCATAAAATATTATTAATTAATTAAACACTATTTTGAATCATTTGATTCTCCATGCATATTGGCACATCACCTTGGCTTGAAATTTTGACATGTTGTAGCCTCTATCACGGGAAGTATTCTACGATTTTTCCAAAGTCAGAGAAGGTCCCTATACAGAGACCCATATTTTTCAAGTTATTTCACATCATTTCCTTAAAATAATCATGGAAATTAGCATATTGGTTATTAAACTCTAAGAAAATTTTGGAAGGTTCTCCATGACTAGAGAAACCTTTAGAAATAATTTTATGGGTCAAGTCATTTGAAATGCATTTAAATTTTGCAAACACTAAATCACAAAGATAATTAACTTTGGAAAATATAAACATTTAGATGACTTGATTTTTTTATCTCCACTATGATTTATGATCCAGGGAACTCATCATAAAAATTTCAAAATATTTTGAGTTTATTTGACACCTTAAGTTGATTTTTAAAGATAAATACAACTTTTAACACTTAAATGATTTTTTAAAAAATCAAAATATAACTCAAAAAATTGTGAAACTTAATTTTTTGAGTTCTTTGTAATCAGGGGTAATTTCTAAAAATAAAATGATATTTAAAATAAAAATTTGATTTTTAGCCTATTTTAAATATTTAAATAATTAAAAATTCATAAAAATCCTAAAAATAATAAAACTCTTGGAAATGTTCTAAATTGTTTCCTAATCACTTAGGAACAATTAGAATATTTTTCCTGGTTTTCTAAATAAGGATATTGAGTTTCAAAGCTTAAAAATAATTTTTAAAAGGCTAAAAATGAGTTTTCACTAAAATAATTCCAATAAATCAAGGAAAAATAAAAAAAAATATAAAATTTGCTCCTTTGAGTCCTTTGACCTTAGAGAGATTTTTAGAATTCTAATATATCACAAAGAATTCAAAAAATCATGAAATTTGGTCCAAAGGCTTCTCTGGTTTAGTTCTACCTCCAGTAAAAATTTTAAGGGATTATAATTTACTTTGTTCAAGTTAGGAATTTTCTTTGAAAAATCCTATTCTTGCATTAAAATAATTATATAAATTAAATTAAATTTTGAAAAATCACATTTTCTTCTCAGAGGTCTCATTTGACCCATGAATGAGGTAGGATAAAAACTCCAAAGTCATTTGAATTGAATTTGACAAATTATGAGGTGTTAGAGCCTTAGGGGAAATGTGTAATTTTGGAAATTTAGTATTAATTAACATTTAGGCTTAATTCAATGAGGGAAAGTGGGTAACTTCTGATCTTAATCAATTTATTTGATGCTTGAAACACAAGGGGTTAGTTGGTAGAAACCAATCTCACTTTCTTAATTAAGATTAATAAATTTCTAAATTATTTAAATTTGGAAGTTTATTAAAATTAAATGATCCTGGACTTAGGGGTATGACTTTTGAAGTCAATAATTAATCAATTTAATACCCCTAT
>NW_018165133.1:238220-238801 GCF_001263595.1 Phalaenopsis equestris | reverse complement strand
TTGAGGTTGCTTGCTTATGCAACATAAATCCTCACATCATCTTTAGGCCTTTGCATAGCCCTGCTATACAATATAAGCCTTAACTCGTCTTAGGATTCTGAGGTTGTCGTTTGTTACGACTTAAACCCTTACATCATCCAGGCTATTTGTGTAATCATTTCACATGAATGTAAGCCCTTAAATAATAAAATTGGCAGGATGAAACACATAAATATTTCTTCTCAAAACTGAAGTCTCAAAACTGAAAAACTGAAGCCAAACATTAGGATAGCTTGGGAAGTCATTGAGGTTCTCCTCTGGATCCATGGTATCCCTTAGCTCTTCTTCCTTTGGATTCTACAATAATATGTTCTAAATTGGAGTCAATCCCATTTCACACCTCTACGTTCGATCTCATTGAAAAGTCCTACCCTTTGAACTACTTCGAAGATAATATATCCTAATTTTTATCGAGAGACTTTTTAGGTGACTTTGGTCATTTAAGATGTAATTAGTCATTTAAGATGTAATTAATTAACTATAGAGGCTTGTCTTTTTAAGAAGCTGTGTCTGAACCCAACTTAATATAAACCCTATTTAAT
>NW_018165133.1:237180-238186 GCF_001263595.1 Phalaenopsis equestris | reverse complement strand
ACAAATACAAAGGTTTCGCAGACAGGTTTCGCAGACCAAACAGACGTCCTACTTTCCTTAGTTTATTTAATCAAGCCTCATCCTCAAGTCTTCTGTTTATTCTTCGGGATAGATACAGGATTTGAGGTAGAGCGCTCTTTCATTTAAACTGTGAAAAATATGAGGTCAGTTTGGGTTAGTTTGATTTCATACTTCAACGTCCTTTCGAAGCAGGCGACGAGATTTCGATTCCGGTCACCGACAGCTTCTTACGGGCAACCCCAGAAACGAACCCAAAAAAACGCCGACATGATCCCAGGTTTTTTGTAATTCCCCTTTAGGGATTAACACAATTGAAGTGTTACTGAAGTAGTTGGGGAGGTTGACTCCTTTAAAGAAGCTCTCAATTTCCCCCTCTTAATTTCCTCCACAACCTCTACCTTGATGATGTGCCAAGCTTTATTGTAGAAGTCAGCTGTAAAACCATCAGGGCCAGCTGCCTTAGAGCTGTCAATACCTGTCAATACTGTTTAAGGCTTATCAAATTTCCTCAACAGAAGGGGGTTCAGTAAGGTTAAGTTGACCAGTGTAATTGGATTCTTCAGCAAAGTAATCTTCATATTCAGTATTAAGTTCAACAGAAGAGTTCAGGAGAGAGCTGTAGAAACTAACAGCATCCTTAGCTATAAGTTCCTATAAGTTCATTATCATTCCATTATCATTCAGCCATCTGCCATCCTTGGAAATTATGGAATGTATGGTATTGCATTTCCTCTTGTAACTTACGTAGGTATGGTAAAACTTGGTGTTTCTGTCCCCTTAAGAAAAGCCACTTATAGAAGCTTTTTGTTTGAGTATCAGATCCTGAATATTAATGGCTTTATTCAGACTAGTCTAAGCAGTTAGCAAATCAGTTTCAGTGGCATGGTTATTCTGAGCAGCAGCCTCAAGTCTCTCAACCTCTTTTTCAGCAGATAACACATTGGAAAACACATTTCCAAATGTATCCCAACCCCACCATCCCAAC
>NW_018165133.1:235185-237113 GCF_001263595.1 Phalaenopsis equestris | reverse complement strand
CAAAAGGCTTGACAAAAGGGTCAGGGTGTTCAATTCCCATCCAGTTAAAGGCAACACAATTATTGAAAAGGGGGTGAGTAGACCACATGTTTAGGTATCTGAAAGGAGGGTGGGGTGAGGTGGTAACTGGAGAGGTTATGGAAATGAGGAGAGGTCTGTGGTCAGAATAAGTGAGGGATAGGTGGGTAACAAAAGTAAGGAGATGGTGTTTCTGCCAGAGGTCATTAACTAACATTCTGTCTAGTCTTTCCCATAGAAGACCCGTCTTCCATGTGAACTTAGGGCCCTTGTACCCCAAGTCAAACTACCTGCTGTATTTGATTATTGAAATAAGTCAGTTTAGATAAATTGGGAGGTCTCCCTCCAGACTTCTCAGCTGCATTAGAGATGCAATTAAAATCTCCCCCCACTATCCAAGGGGAGTTCAGGAGTTCATCCAAGGGGAGTTCATATTTTTACTGATGAGATGTAAGCCTTCCCATAATTCCTGTCTATTAGCTTTCAGATTGCCAACATAAACAAAAGTGGCATAATCCAAATGTCCTTGTACAATCAGTGAGAGATGTATGAACTGATGATGGTCCATAATAATGGTCCACTGAATTTCTTTCCTACAAAAGAACCAAACTTTATTATTATTTTTAGCATAATGTGAGAAACCAGGGAATTTTTGGAGAATTCTCTGAAAGTTATGTTGAACCAAAGGTTCAAGTATAGTAAAGCACCACAACCTATGTTTTTTGTTGAGATAGATCAGTCTTTTTAAAGACTGAGGATGGGCAATGCCCCTGATATTCCAACAAAGCATATTAATCATGGGGGGGATTATTATTGTGGGGGGAAGGCTGAAATCTTGATATGGTCCTTCCTCTGGAAGGAGGGGGTCCCCCCATTTTCAAAGTTTCTATGAACTCAATGTTACCCTCTCTTAATTTCTGTACTTCAGACTGAACCTTTTTCTTCTTTTTGGATTTTTGTGTTTGCCATTCCTCTTCCAACAGGTGCTTCATCTCAGCTATATCATTCTTCTCATCTAAGGAGCTTCTATTCCCATAGTAGTTTGCTGGTTGTTCTCTTTTAGTTGCACCACCTCATCTAAAGAGACAGAGTTTGAATATTGAATATTTATCTAGTTTACCTCCTCCCTGAAAGATATGGGGGAAGTATATGGGGGTTCTGTGGAGACAAGAGGAGCAGTAGAGCTTTTAAGTGTTTCCAGCATATCATCCAAATTCCCAGTTGGAGGGGGGTCTACACCAATTAAGCCTTCTGGGGGAATAGGCTGGGTGTACGTTCCCTGATTTGCCACTGTCTTCTTTGGGGGAGGGTGAAGCCTGAAGCATCTATCCTTGGTGTGTCCAAACATCCTGCAGTGATGACAATAGTATGGTTTTTGTTCTAACCTCACTGTTTGCTAGAAACCCTCCTTGCCATTACCAATCCAAATCCTATTGATTTCAGGGAGAGTAACATCTCTC
The DNA here is from genome assembly GCF_001263595.1 of Phalaenopsis equestris. Taxonomy (NCBI): domain Eukaryota; kingdom Viridiplantae; phylum Streptophyta; class Magnoliopsida; order Asparagales; family Orchidaceae; genus Phalaenopsis; species Phalaenopsis equestris. The sequence continues at coordinate 235,635 of NW_018165133.1, read as the reverse complement.
TCAATGAGAATTTTGGCTAGGGCAGGTCTAGCCTTATTGTAAGTAGGAGCATCCACCTTCATAGGTCTCCCTATTGCACATGCTATATTAAATAATGCATTGAGATTGAAGTACTGTATTGGGAAGCCAGGTAATTTAAACCATAGAGGAACTATTGGAGGTTCCTTACTAAGGTCAAAATCAGGATCCCATTTCAGGATTTTCATTGTGGTACCTCGAATTTGGATGGCTTGTTTTGCAAAGAGTCAAGCATAGTCTTCCTCTCCTGAGAGTTGTATAAGTAGGTGTCTTCCATCTAGAATTCCAATCTGCCAATCACCATTAAATTTCAAAGAATCAAAGTAGTTTCTAACTAAATCCATCTTGGGGTGGCCAAGAAGAAATTTCCCCACCAAGGTAAATTTGACTTGGTCATTAAGATTAATAATTTCTTGAGGTGAGAAATAAACA
>NW_018165133.1:234345-235050 GCF_001263595.1 Phalaenopsis equestris | reverse complement strand
CTCCAGCCCTGGCACCTAAGGGATGAATGTAAGGGCTGTTGCTCTTTCCTGCTGCAGTGTCATGAAACTTCTGTGGGAATATTAAATGTTCAGGATCATTGAGGGAAGCAGTTGATTTGCCAACCACTCCTGCATAGGTAACTTTTGCCCATTGAACATCTGTATCCAAGTCGATAGGAGTAGCCATACTCCCAAGAAACACAAACCAGAAGCCATAGAGCTAGAGAACCAAAGAATAACAGGACCAAACCCAGTCAGAACAGGTCCACCTGTCAGCAACCTCAAAACAGCAATGCCCAACACTAGGAAGGGGAGGGAAACCACCACAAGAGCAAGAGAGTGCTAAGTGAAAATAGATAAAACCAATGGAGAAAGGAATGGAGAAAGGAAACAGAAAACCTCCAATGAAACAGTAAAAACCCACCACCAAGAAAAAAACCAATGAAACAGTAAAACCCACCAAAACCTATGAAAGGAGTGATGGAGATAAAAAAGGAGTGACCCACCAAAACCTATGATGGAGATAAACTTCCAAAGTTTCCAAAGTATATGAGGAAAAGAAAATAGCACCCTGAAGAAATGAACAGCCAGACCTCCACCAGAAAACACTCCAGCAGCTCACCATGCTGTCAGAAACCCTAGCAGAGCACCTCCCTCCTCAACCGCCAGCTTCGTTTTTTATATATATATATATATATATATAAC
>NW_018165133.1:211160-234297 GCF_001263595.1 Phalaenopsis equestris | reverse complement strand
ATATTGGAGGAAGGAGCATTATTCAGCTCCTTACAGGTTAAACCACAAAATGCAATACAAACTTAGGAAGGGTCCCCTATCTAAAAATCCAAAAAAAAAGAAAAAGAAAAAAGAAATACACTAGACTCACTCATAAGGGTGACCAATTCACTAACAAAATCTTCTCATTCAATGGGAGAAAACAGTGTAACATGAACTCAACAAATGTGTAGGAATGGTAGGAGTCCAAATATCAATGAGGAAGATCCAGGCATCAGGTCTGCAATCTGAGGTAAGATATTTGAAGTTTATCTCCTTGTAATAAAAGTTGAAGGGGGAGGGGAGGGGAAGTAGAGACCTCAACATGATTTGAATTAGAACCCTCCAATGCAAGAAAATTTGCAGGCCTATTGGCTTCCCTGTAAACAAAGGAGATTTGTAGCTTAATTTCACTAATAATCTTCTTTATCTCGTGCATCCACTGGATAATGTACCATGGGGGGGACAAGTTTTCAGTGATCAGATCCACCAGTAGGGAAGAGTCCACTTCAACAATAATCCAATTCCACTGAATTTCCATGGCAAATTTGAGTGCCCAGTAAAGAGCAATAGCTTCAGTTTCCAGGGCATCAGCAGCAGTGTAGGGGGCCTTGAAATAAAGCAAGGCTTTGCCAGTGTGGTCTCTAAATATCCCTCCAATGCCTGTTTTCTTGTTGGTAAAACATCCATCAGTGTTTATTTTGATGAAAGGATAAGGGGGCTTCTCCCATCGAACCTTTATAACTTTAAGCTGTTTCAGATCTATATTAGGCAGGTTCTTCAAAATCTTAGGGAACTTCTTCGAGCTAATCAGCTTTTGAAGGTAGGCCTGACAGTTCGCCACCACAGAGTCAGGGTTAATCCCCATGTCCTCATGCTTTACCTTGTTCTTAGCATTCCACAGAAACCCGGCAACAATGAAGGGAAGAGACATAAGGTTTATTTTCTGCCTCTCTTTTAAGTTATCTTTGATGTTTCCCCAGCCAACATTGATCAGGTTGATGTTAAATTTAGAGGTCAAAGTTTTCCAAACATCCATAGCAAATCTGCAACTGAAGAAAAGGCGGTCACTAGATTCTTGATCATTATTACAAAGGTGACATCTTGAGGGGCCTTTCAAACCTTTCAGTTTTAGAATGTCATCATTTGAAATCAAATCATTTGCAGCCAACATGATTGATATTTTCAAAGAAACCGACAGAGATTCGATTTTGCAGTCAACATGAACTCAAGGAATAGATGCAAAAAAAATGAAAACAATTGCAAATAATTAAATACCCCATATAGTATTTTAATTATTAAAAATTAACTATCAGTCCATAAAATACAAAAATTTCAGGGATTTCTCCCTTCTCCCATGAAAATATTTCTTAATTTTTCAAAGGTTAGGGGGCTTCCCTCAAAGCAAAATGAATAATTTCGATCAAGTATATAATTATTTTAAAAAATGATTATAAAAAATTCCAAAAATCAAAATTTAAATTGGAAAATAATAGAAAAATTTAGGGTGGTGAAATTAAACCCTAAAAGGAAAATTTTAACCTTAAAAATCATAAAATTAAAATTTGGAGACTATGGGTAAATTTTTAAAATTGAAAAGTGCACACTTTGTCTGAAATTGTTCCTTAGACATAATTTAAATCATTAATCTAATCATTGGGGCTTAACCTAATGGAGTTATAACAGTTTGACATCATTGTTATCCCTTTTACCATAAAACACCCTTAGTGACTTAAGGTTATCCCATTTTGAGTTTGGATTTATTTTATGTCTAACCTAAATGATACCAAAGAGGACCCACAATTAAACCCATTAAATTGAGGTCAATTCTAAGTTCTAGCCAGATTTAGCTTAGCTAATGTTGGACCTAACCCTAAACTTTAGATCTAACCCATATTAGATATAACTTAAACCCTAGGTCTACCCCACATTAGACCTAACCCTAAACTTTAGCTAAAACCTACATTAAACCTAACTTAAACCCTAAGTCTAGCCCATATTAGATTAACCCTAAACTTTAGCTTTAAACCACAGTAAACCTAAACCATAAGCCTTTTAGGTCTAACCCAAATTAGACCTAACCACAACCCAAAATGTCAGTGTGTTTAAATTAGCTAAGACAGAGTTCAAATTAAAACCCTACTAGGTCTTACCTAACTTAGACCTAGTTTTAACAAACTTAGTTCTAACCCGCATTAGGCTTAAACATAAACCAAATGTCTAACCTAACTTAGATCTAGTTTGAACTAACTTTAAGACAAACTGACATTCGACTTAATCTAAATTCCTTTGGTCTAACCCACATTAGACAAAAATATGAACCAACTCTTTAAGTCCAACCCACCTTTGACCTAAAGTATGAACCAACCTTGGGTTTCAATTAACTTGGACCTAAACATCAACCACCTTAAGTATATCCTACTCTAGACTTAGTTTAACTTGAACTTTGTTTATGTCTTGCACCAAACTAGACCTAGCCTAAGACTAGCTTGACTTGGACTTAAAAAAATTTAAGTTCTCTTTGGTCTAACCTAACTTAAGCCCAATTCTACTGAACCACTGAGTCAACTGGCTCTAATTCGGGCTAACCTAATTCAACTAAACCTCCTGGTCAACCTAATTTAACTCGAGTTAACCCAATTCAACTGACTCATCAGGTCAACTCGATTTATCTAAGATTCACCCAATTCAGCTTAACCACCGAGTCAACCTGAGTTAACTCAGGATGACCCACTTTTATCTCAGGTTAACCCACTTCAATTAAATCACTTGATCAACCTGACCTAACTCAGGTTAGCTTGATTCAACTAAATCATATGGTCAACCAAACCTAACTTGGTTTGTTTAATTCAACTAAACCGCTGGGTCAACGTGACCTGACATGGGTTTAACCAATGCAACTAACTCATCGAGTCAAACCCACCTTAGCTTGGGTTAACCTAATTCAATTCAACCATTGGCTCAACTTGACCTAACTCGAGTTGGCTTAATTAGACTGAGCCACTTGGTCAACCTCATCTAACTCGGGTTATCTAGTTTAAATCAAACCACCTGGTCACCCTGACCTAGCTCGAGTTAACCCAATTCAACTGACTCACCGAGTTAACCTGACCTTACTCGGGTTCACTCAATTCAACAAACCCACCTGATTAACTCAACCTATCTTGAGATAATCTAATTCAATTGAATCACTAGGTTAACCTAACCTAAATCTAGTTAACGCAATTCAATAGACTTATCGGGTCAACTTGACATAACACTAGTTAATCGAATTCAATAGATTCACCACGCAACCTGACCTCACTCGGGTTCACCCAATTCAACTGATTCATCCGGTCAACTTGACCTAACTCTGGTTCACCAAATTTAACTAAATCATAAAGTTAGCTCAACCTAACTTGGGTTAACTCAACTCAACTAAATCATTGGGTCAATCCAGCAAAACTTGGGTTAACATAATTCAACTTAACTCAATGAGTTAAACTGACCTTACTCAGGTTAGACCAAATCAATCATCCCCAAGTCAGTCACACTTAACTCAAATTGACTAGACTTGATACTCAACTTTGAGCTTAGCTCACGTCTCAATCCAAGTCATCTAGGATTGATTTAATCCTAACCAAAGTTAGACTTAAATAATAACTCAAGTTTAAATTAACTTAGAGTTTAACCAAATCTAATTTAACATAAACTTGATTCATCCCATGGGGTTTAACTACGATTAGTTCAACATAACTTGGGCTAGTCTCAAGTTAACCCCACTTGATTTATCTTGCCTTTCCTCAAGCCAATATAAATCAAGTAAGACCAGTTTAAGTGAAATCAAATTAAGCCAACCTGGGTCAAACCTATTAAACTTAGGTTGAATTAAATAATTTAGAAGATAATCTAAGGGAAAATAACCTATTTTAGGTTAATTTGGATTAAATTGTGACTCATCACATATTAGTTCAAACCAACTTGAACTAATATAAAATGCACTTAGACCTAGGTGACTGAAGGTTAAGGAGCGTTTGACTTTTAATTCGAGAATAAAAGCACACTTAGGTTCAGTCCAGAACCATTTGGGCTAAGGTATGAACAAACCTAAATGAAATGAAACAAAATTTACTCTAAGAGCCACCAGAAATTGAACATGAACCTAAAAATGTAATCTAAATTCAGGAGGTATTTTAGAGGAGGAAACCCATGGCTGCTAAAAATACTTTTATGGAGGCAACTGTTATAGAATTTAGAAATTGATTAATATCTTACACACTAGAAGTACTGTGCAAGTATGAGTATTATTTCAAGTAATATAAAATTTTATATTAAAACCAAAGTATCAATCCAACTGGGAAGGTGAAACTCTATTTATCCAAACCCCTTTTTATAACTTAAGAAAACAATACTTAAACTCCGAAAAATTCTCTAGGAATTATGGTAGTATGTTTAGGTGTTAACAAGATATTATGCAGCATTTGTAATTTTTTTAAAAAGCTAAAAGAAAATGTAGCATTTGTAAACTAGTTTTATGAACAGGAGTACAAATTAATTAAAGTTCTTTCCCCTAGCAAAGAGATCATAATCAGTATAAGAATCAAATATTTAAAGACTAAAATGTAGTATTGTGCCAAAGAGGAGTATACATATTCTTTACCCTCTTCCGAGTGCATATAAAACATTGTCTAATCTAGATTTATGTTCCTAAATTTCAAGTTATGCTGGATAGGTTCTACCTTCTCACCTCTTGATTACCCACTAAAACCTCTCTATCGCATCAACTGGTTTTTAAGTTCCAAGCACTAAATCAAATTGGTTGTGGTTCTAGCCTTTTGATACAACAAAATAATATGTTATTTTGAGTATATATTTTATGCTTATTTTTGTGATATTTAACTTTAAAGAAGGATATTTTCATATTTTTGTTGCAAGTATATTAATTTTAGGCATTTGGAGCAAAAGAGAAAAAAGGGGGAAATTTGGAGCGAAAATAGAGAACTTTGTGATTATAGCACCTGAGAAGCCAGATTGTCGTTTGAAACACCACTTTATAGAGAGTCGGTACCTGAAGTGCCAGAATTGTCTCTTGAAGCACTATTATAAAGAAGGGCAGTGTCTGAAGCGCCAGAATCGGCGCATGAAGTGCCAGAGCCCAAAATAACACGAACTTAAGTAACTTGGCGCTAGAAGCATTAGAGACAATACTTGATGAATTTAAGCAGTTCTAGATGAAATTTAAACCGATTTTGATGGCTACAAATGTTTCAAACGGTGCATGGAGTGACTCATTGCATTTAGACACTTTGTAAGGTTCTCTAATGAAAGGGTATGTCTCTTGAATGAATGGACATGTCTTTTGGGATACAAATGGTGTGACTTTTGGAGAGAATTTTGGATGGAATTTTGAATTCTTTTTGAGTGGAGCCAGCCACTAATTAAAAGAAGAGTTTGAAAGAGGGGGGCGTGTACAGAAGTTCGTTGTAGAAGAGAGAGAGTGTGAGGGACTTGGAGATTTTATTTCTAGGGTAGTAAGAAGAGAGGGAAAGTGAGAGATTTCTTCTTCATTACATTTACAAGAGAGAATTAAGATTGCTTGTAATGAGGGAAAGTACTTAAAGAAAACTTCTAAGGATTTACATGGGAAGGATTGTGAGATAGGATGTGTTTTTTATTTCTGTATTTTGTAAACTTGTTTTTATATATGAAATTCGTGTTTTATCGTATCCTTCTCATGAAGTCTGAGTAGTCTTCTTTATCCTTCTCCTTACTTTGAGATATGGCTTTGTAAAGAATTGATTTTATTTTATACGATTTTAAATGTCAATAATTTGTGATGATTTGAACTCCAATCTTCATTTGCTTTTCGATATAGCCAATTAAAATGTTAAAATGAGTTGAAAAACATATGATCCAAAGAGGCTATGATTTCTACAACATGGTGAGAGTCACATTCAATTCCAAGGGTGAGAATGTAATCCATGAGGTTGAGCGCAAATAAATAGGAAAATATACTTTGTTGGATGTAGAATTGGAGATTTTATGGTGACAGTTTAAAATCTTCAATTTGTTCTATTTGATTGGAAACTAATGCAAGATTTTTATCCCTCAGGTAAAGGAGAAATGGGCGCTCTAGAGTGGGAGCTGGTATCCTCCCAACCTAATCATAGACTCAGGGACCAAAATCTGAATTTGTGAATTTTCTTTATGCACTTGAAAGATGGTAAGGAATATGATTGCTCCTATTTGACACAATACAATTATATATATGTTTTTCAATGATTTTAATTTCCTTACAATCCACATACTCATTGTAGTGGGGATGTATGCTTTCTTAAATTTGAACTTTTCATCACAAAAACTTTGTTTAGTTTTTATAAGTTTACTTTTGAAGTTTAGGAATTAGTTTAATTAATTTAATTCTTTTAATTGTATTTTCTTAGCATACACTCAATTACTTTATATTTGAATTTCATATTTAAGTTTTTGTAGTTTGATTTTTTTTTTTTTGTATTATAGATTATAAGAATTTCCAACTTCCCTGTGGGATTGATACTTAGGAGTCCATTAAAGCCCTTTATTACTTGAGATATACATATACTTGCATTATTATTACAGGTTTAACAATTTAAATATTTTAAAAGATAAAATTATATTTACAAAAGTTATTTTTATTGGGATTGAATTACATATTTATTAATAGTGTCACCGTGTGTGTTTTGCAATATTGGAAATCATTTACAAAAACAACACAGAACAAACACCCCCCATCAAGATCTTAGCGCAGTTGTCAGGGAAGCAACGAAAGTAACGGTAAATTAATTTATAAATTAAAATATTTTATTTGAACTTAAAAACTTATTGTAGTTTAATTTTAATATTTTCATATTTTAGTGTGTTAGCTTATTTTAATTTTTTATTGTGTTTGTTTATGTGTTGTTTAAGATTAAAAAATTTAGTATCTTACAATTTGGAGTTAAAAAAAACAATTAGAAAAAATTTGAGAACGACAAAAAGAAATAGATAATTTTAGCAAAATTGCTTGCTGTTTAAATAATTCTGGAAATGAAAAAAAACATCGGTAGAGACCTTTAAAAGATTATGCTAATCATACAGTAGATGAAATTCATTTGAGTGTACAAAACCCTCCTATAGTTGTCAATTCATTTGAGCTTAAACCAGTTGTTATCCAAATGGTACAAAATAATTAGTTTGGGGAAACACAAGCTAAAGCTCCCAACTTAGACCTTGCTAGTTTTTAGAATTGTGTGCTGCATTTAAAAATTATGGAGTGTTGAATAATGCCATCAGACTTAGACTTTTCCCTTTTTCATTAAGGGATAAAGGTAAGATGTTAGTATCTGGATCTATCAGAACTTAGGGAGACTTATCACAAAAATTTTTATCTAAATATTTCCCACCATAAAAAACTGCTACCTTTAGAAATGATATTACATCTTTTTGTTAGTTTGAAGTGGAATCAATTTATGAAGCTTAGGAAAGATTTAATGATCTCCTTAGGAAGTTTCCACACCATGCATTGCCAGATTGGTTAATAATTCAAACATTTTATAATGGATTGGTTGGATCTCTTATATGAATAATTGATATTATTGCTGGTGGATCATGAATATCAAAACCATTTGATGAAGCCTATTCGCTAATTGAAGAGATGGCTACTAACAATTTTCAATGGCCCTCTAAAAGGGTAAAATCTAAAAATAGTAGTCAATATTCATGATTCTGATGCAATATCTTTACTGGTTGCTCAAATAGTTGCTATATCAAAGAAGATAGATCAATATGGAATGATTTATTCTCAGACACCATCTGTGCTTGAGGAAAACTCCTTAGGACAAATGATAGAATCCCAATCGTCTTATGAAACTTTGAATGAAATAAATAATCATTCTAACAATCCTTATTCAAATTTTTATAAACGTGGATGGAAAAATCATTTAAATTTTATTTGGAGTAACAATAATTCTAATGCTGTAAATTTGCAATGGAGGAACAATATTGTGAACCCATTGGGCAACTCCAACAATCAAGGAAATTCAACTTATAAACCTTATTACCCTCGACCTTTTAAATTTAATTTGTAGCATAAGGAGGAGAAATTATTAATGGAAGAGTTAATATTGCAAATGGGAATTCAATTACAAAGTCAAAGAGCTGCAATTAGAAACAAGGAATATCAATTGTGATGAATTGTTGCTGAACTTAGTAGTAGACCTCCAGTAACGTTGCCTAGTAATGTTGAAGTCAATTCTAAAGATCTAAACATAGAGCTAATTAAGTCTATTCAACTAAGAAGTATAAAAGCATTGGAAACAAAATTTCAAAAAGAAGTGGAGGTTGAAATTGAAAAAGATGAACTGGAGAATGAAAAATCTAATAAAGACTTTCATTTTGAGTTAAAATGTCCTATGAATCCAATGAAAATCACTGTAGAAAGACCAGTACCTCCATTTCCTCAAAGATTGAAGCAGAAAAACAAAGATAACAAATTTTCAAAAATTTTGGAAATATTGAGGAAATTAAGTACAAACATTACATTTTTTGAATCCTTAGGACAAATGTCAAGCTATGTGAACTTTATGAAGGATATACTTAATAAGAAATGAAATTTTATAGATAAAGAGACTGTTGCACTAGGTGAGGAGTGTAGCGCTACAATTTAGAAATAACTTCCAGAAATACTTAAAGTTCCTGACAATTTTACTTTTCCTTGCGCTAATTGCAAAAGATTTTTTGGAATAACTTTATGTGATTTAAGAGCCAGTATTAATCTTATGCCTCTATCAATTTTCAGAAGTTTAGGTTTAGGTGTCATTTCACCTACAATTGTAACTACTCAGTTAGCTGATCATTCTATTACCTACCCTAAAGGAGTTATAAAAGATGTTTGGGCAAAGGTTGATAAATTTTTCTTTTCTGAGAATTTTATTGTATTAGAAATGATAGAAGATAAAAAAATTTCTATAATTTTAGAAATTTCTATAATTTTAGAAAGACCATTTCTTGCCACTGGAAGAGTTTTGATTGATGTGCATAAAGGAGAACTAACTAAGAGAGTTGGTGATCAAAAGGCTACATTTAATATTGCAAAATCAATGAGATACACTGCAAAAGAGTGAGATATTGATTGCTTCAGAATAGATATTAATGAATTTTTAAGACATGAATATTTCATGATAACATTCGAAAAGAAATATGAAAAAGAATATTTGGAATATGAGGATGAGGATGAAATTCAAGAGAAATCTTCAAAAGTGAGTAATGAATAATGAGATTTTGTTTAGGAACAATTTGAATTGTTAGATCCTACAGATAATAATAAAAATTTTATTTCATCTATTGAGAAACCTCATGAACTAGAAATGATGAACTAGAAATTAGAAATGAAAACACTTCCTACACATTTAAAGTATGCATTTTAGGAGATTTGTCCACATTACATGTTAATGTATCCTCTGAATTAACTGATACGCAAGAGAAAGTGTTGTTGGAAACTTTAGGAAGATATAAGAAAGCATTTAAATGGACATTAGCTGATTTTAAAGGAACAAGTCCTTCAATTTGTATGCATAAAATTTTATTAAAAGATCATCATGAACCAAGAGCTGATCCTTAAAGAATATTGAACCTTGTGATGAAAGAAGTTGACAAGAAAGATACTTTAAAATGGTTAGATGCTAGAATAATATATCTTATTTCAGACAGTAATTAAGTGAGTCCAATTCCCTATGTTCCAAAGAAAGGAGGTGTGACTGTTGTGAAAAATGAAAAAAATGAAGTAATACCATCAAGACAAGTCACTGGATGGCAAATCTGCATAGATTATAGAAAATTAAATTTGGCCACCAGGAAGGATCACTTTCCTTTACCCTTCTTGGACCAGATGTTGGATAGACTGGCTAGGAACAAATACTTTTGCTTTTTAGGTGGATATACTAGTTATCATCAAGTACCTATTACTAGAGAGGTTCAAGAGAAAATAATGTTTATTAGTCTTTATAGAACTTTTGTTTTTTTGCGAATGCCCTTTGGATTATGTAACGTACTTGCAACATTTCAAAGATGTATGATGTCAAATTTTAGTGATTTAGTGGAAAGAGAGATCAAAGTCCTTATGGACAATTATTCTGTGTTTGTAACTCAATTTGAAACATGACTAAATCATTTAGAGAATGTTCTAGATTGATGTTAAAAGATGAATCTAGTGTTAAACTGCAAAAAATGTGAATTCTTGGTTGCAGGAGGAACTGTACGTGGGCATAAATTTTCAAAAAATTGCATGGAATTAGATCCCGCAAAAATACAGGTTATATCTAACCTACCACCATCTACTAATTTAAAAGGAGTTAGAAGTTTTTAAGGACATGCTAGAGTTTACAGATGATATATTAAAGATTTTTCAAAAATTATGAAGCCTTTATGCCAACTTTTGGAAAAAGATATAAAATTTGATTTCAACCAAGAGTGCCTTAAAGCCTTTGAAACATTCAAGTAAAAATTAATCACTGCTCCTTTAATTGTTTCACTTGATTGAGAGAAAACTTTTGAACTAATGTGTGATGCTAGTGATTATGCAATTCATTTTAGGGAAAATATATGACAAGAATTTTAAAGTCATATTCTATGCTAGTAAGACTCTTAACGATGCTGAAATTTATTACATCACTATTTAAAGAAATTTATTAGCTATTTTTTATGCTCATGATAAGTGTGTTGTGCATAATGACCAATCGATTATTAAATATTTGATGCGACAGAAGGATGCAAAACCAAGATTAATTAGATGGCTACTTCTGATGCAAGAATTTAATTTTATGGTAGTCGATAGAAAAAGAACTGATATTCAAATTGTTGATCATCTATCTAGACTGGAACAGGAAGAAACACTTGATTTGGAAAAAGAAATTAATGAAAGTTTTTCTGATGAAAAACTTTATGTTGTTAAAGAATGAGAAATATCATGGTATGCTGGCATTGTGAACTATATTGTTAGTGGTATTTTACCATTTGGGCTTACTAAGCAACAAAAAAAGAAATTCATTCACAATGCAAAATTTTGCTTTTGGAATGAATCATATTTTTACAATCAAAGAAAAGATTTAGTTATGAGAAGATTGTGCCTTATAATGAAATTCAAGAAATTATCCAAAAATGCCATGATTATAAATCTGGAGGTCATTTTGGGAATGATAGAACTGTTCATAAAATTTTACAATCTAGATTTTGTTAGCCTACTCTATTTACAGATGTTAATATATATATAATATAAAAAACATTTGATCGGTGTTAAAGAGTATGCAATGTACTCTAGGGGCTTTCCCTTATAGGAAACTTTAGAACTTAGTTAAATATAAACGCTACCTAATCTTTCGTATCCTATAAGAGAAAACTTGTCCGTCAATATAAATAGTTTTGTAGACTAAAATGGATGTCATAATTTCTCTTCATTATAATCAGAAAGTTTTATCTTCATACATCGTTGGTGTCTCTATGTTCCCTATGGACGGTATTACCTTTCTTCTGTTAGCGTACTTTGCTATTTTCTTTCTTAGGTAAGTATGGTCAACTCTTTTGGATTCCAAGACCGTATGTTTAACAATCTTTAAACAGAGAGATTCAGGAGTCCTTTAGAACTTTTCTTCTTGTGTGGAGTCGTACCCCAAATAGGTGTGTTGGTGAACTAGTTTCTATTTGGTGAAGTGCGTTGTGAAGTTGGTCCCACACAGGGTCCTAAACTTCACCTTTTCCTCGTATCTTTCGGGTTTGGTCTGTTACTTTACAATTTGAGCCAAGTCGTTACATCTCTTCACCCTCATTTAATTTTAATCGAAACTCTTTAAGGCTATAATCAGAAGTAAATAATAAATTTGAGAATGAAAATAAAGAAGGACGTGGCCAGTTTGCAGAACAATCTCCATAAATTTTTCTGCTTGCACTAGAATTACGAGGTATTGGCCAATACTAACCCTCAGAACTTTTTTTTTTTATGTTGTTATGATGGTGTTCCTAACTCTCACCTTTTTTTGCAAGCTGCCTACTGATCATGATGCATGCAACATTGCTCCAATGATCAACTTTGGATCAGAATTCGACGAGTTCGAGGTCGTGCTCGGTAAGGCCCCATTTGTCATCATGAATGTTACCACGCCAGATGTCTTGGAGCCATCTGTTGAATTTGATTTGACTGCTACCATGAATTCCCTTCTTGCAAGAAGGTAAAGATCATTGCTGCCTCAACACTCATCATGTATGTTGTTCCTGTACTAGCAAAATCTGCAGCTCCCGTGTCGAGGAGAGTCGTTTCACCTATTGCCACCAAATTTACTGATACCATCCCCATAGCATTATCTACCAAGGGAAAAGAAGTTTTGATTTAAGAGGATTCAATTGATGCATTTTCTACCCTGCCTTCAGTGTTTGAGGTTAGTTCCAGTTCAAGGGTTACATTGTTTATTAAGTCATAGAAAAGATATCGAAACCGCAAGATCAGGAGGGCCACCAGAGCCCAGGCTATAGAATTAGTATATGTTGATGAGATTGCTCAGCTCAGAATGATTGAGAACTCTCCTCTACTCTGAGGGAGTAGGTTTCATCCTTTGTCAGACACCGCTAGAGATGTCCGTGACATTGTTGTTGCTCTGCCGTCACCACAAGATCATAGTAAGAGGATGGAGAAGCCCAATCCTATCACCAGATTCTATACTGTATTTGAAAGACTAGCTGCTAAGGATGGATGTTTAGTTGTCGAGCTGCTCAAATTAGTGGGTTGTGTAGTTTCACATCGCATGAAAAGTCAAATTTTTAAAGAAATTAGACTTGTTTGACAATACCAAAGATTAGCAGAGATACCCTCTGCTAGTGTTCCAGTCAGATTTCATCTCAGGAACTGAGTCATTACTATTGCCGATGTCTCATATTCTATTATTGTTAGTCCAAATCCCATAGGACGTTGACCAATTAAGTCATGTCTAGGTCCAAGGATACCACATACCGTAGTTCATCAAAACTTTCCAAAGAAGGATAAAGGGAAGAGAGTCTTTACTGGTATACTTGGTCCATACTGTTGGGAGCATACTTCTCTTCAAAAAACCGATGTCTGTGAGACACATGGTCTTAAGGCATCGACATCAATGAAAAAAGTGTGGGTACCCAAGGGTGCCACATGAGTACATCCTGATGAACCCATAGGGTAGTTTTATGGAATGAAGCATAGGTTCGATGTACCAAAGGTTGTTACCGCCTTTGTTACATAGTCCATTTTCAAATAAGATGGTGTTCAAAAGAGACCTACAGATCTCAAGATTTAGGAGAAATAAATCAATGATAGGGTAGAAAAGCTAGATCTTGGATTGCATAATTGGCTAAAGAGCAAGGAGTGGGTGTTTATGATGATGAATATTTTGATTTCACCGATTATCTCAATGAGGAGTTCATGCAAATCAATGTTGTTGAGACTATGACCGCTGCATCTGTATGCGATGCTCCACTTTTTGGTGAGGAGAACGTTGGAGATGACCTATAACGGCTCATTCTGTTATGGGATGAACAAATCATCTAAATGGAGCAAATGATGGAGGAGTTGGCTGCCACCATCATTGTCATGATTACAATGCATGGACAATCTTAATCGCAACAATTAGCTTCATCATAGGTCAACCATACTGAGGTTATGAATATTATAGATGATAGAAGCGAGGTCGCTTCCACCAACAAAGACAAATCATAGAGGGAAGATTCCATCTAGAGCTTGCTACCAAAGAAAGACTTAAAGCAGTTGGTTCAACGACAAGTGAGGGAGGCCTTAGCCCAAACTAAAGGAAGGGCATCATTTTCAATGGGTAGACCTTAGCCAGAGGAATTTGATGATATACCATACGCTAAGGGTTTTGTGCTGCCAAATTTCAAGATGTTAAATGGAACCAAAAATCCTCGCCAATATATAGCCCACTTTAGAGCAAGTTATAATAATGTTGGGGGCAATGAAGCTATGCTCTTCCACCAGTTCATCAACACTTTATCAAGGATTGCATTTGATTGGTATACAGAGTTGCCTAATGGATTTGTGAAGTCATTTGTCGAGTTGGAACACTTGTTAGTAAAGAGATTTGCTAGAGCACATCACCATGTCACCATAGGCGATCTCATAGTGGAAATATAAAAACCCAATGAGACTATGGTTGACTATATTTTGAGAAGGAAAAATTTGAGCATAAAGTGTGAACCATAACTACATAAACATTATGTGATTGACATTCTACTCAAAAACATTCTTAGACAAGTTGCTTTCATGCTCAAAGGATTAGCTTTCATGCTCAAAGGACTCATAATCGAGTCATTTGAGAAGCTAATCTGCAAGGCCATCAACTTTTAGGAGGAGGTTAAGCATATGGGGCCATATGAATGAATAGAGAAGTCATAAGTAGTCTAGACATTTAAGAGGATGTCTGAGACAGTGGCCACAATCAATAAGGGCAATCAACTGATGAGGATTTAGGCTGAGCAGTGCTGTCCGGGTTTGCAGCAGTCATCACAGCATGATGAGACTCATTAGCAGCAGCAGACTCAGTAATATGGCCAGTCTGGTTAGCAGTCATGATAGAGGGTACCATACAGGATAAATGTTAGGTAGAGTATGATGCTTGCAGAGTGGATGAACAAGGTATATTCTTTTAAGGATGAAGCTATGCCAAAGATGATCTAAAATTTAATGAAGAAGCCTGAGTTCAAATTAACAGAGCTGAGGAAACCAGAAGAGATTGATAATAAGGATCATTCCAACTATTGTCCATACCATAGACTCCTTGGACGCACCATAGAAGGATGTTTCAGTTTTAAGGATTTGCTTGAGAAGAATCTCATGCAAGGAAATATAACGATTCAAATAGAATATTTGAAAGTACCTGAAAGAGGTTTTGTAAATATGATTTTGGCCAAGCCAATCACTCTGATATATATTTGTATTGAGATGAGAGTGGTTGTAACACAGTATGGAGTCGGTCATCCAAGAAGATACTTGACCAGATCTAGACCGCGTCAGCACAAGCCGCCATTTAGTGTCCACATCCTGCCCAACCAAAGATGGAGATTATGTCAGAATGGTCGCCACAGCTGGAGAAGAAGAAGGATGAGATCGTGCACAAGATGAAGAATGATACCCCAAGAGTAAGATAGGAGCTGCCTCCATTAGATTGGTTGTATCGGATTCGGGGAAGAAATTTCTGAAACCGATGATTGTTTATGACTATCCTTTTGCCCCTCTAGGGTCTTTTGAATATAATTCTTTTGATTTTAGCTACGTTTTGACTTTCTCTAGTGGTAACGTAGAAGACTATGACCAATCTATCGTGAATTTTGATTCCTAAACTGATCCTTAAATCATACTTAAAATTGATGAGCCTACTAACAAAAATGAAGAAGATAATAATGACACCGATTATGATAGTTTTAGGAGTGAGGAGCCAGTCCTCGATTGTCAAGGAACCAGTCCTCGATTGTCAAGGAACACTGATTTCCATCAATTTGGACTTCTTAGATTTAGAAGCAAAACCAAATGAATCGGCTGCAACGATAAGGGAAGAAGAGATTATATAAATTAATTTAAGAGTGGGAAGGTATTACCCCTGAGGACGGCTCCAATAGAAAAAAGAAAACAAATAATCACTCGAAAAGAATCACCTCCACCTCCCTCAGTGGAAGAAACACATAATCATGTAAAGATTGAAGGTTTTTATAATGTGGATTATAACAGACAAGCTCATCTTAGGAGGTTGCTGGCCAAACTAAGCATCTACAATGCTATGATCTTGTCAAAGGAGATGAGGGAATCTCGGGTCAAAGCTTTACTTGACCAAAAAATTTTCTTAGCTCAGTTGGCTAGCACTTCCTTGATTAAAGTTTGTTCATTAACAGAACAACCCAGAGTAAACTTCACCAATGAGGACTAATTTCTTAGTACTACAGATCACAATCGATCGCTCTACTTTTCTGTCAGCATCAGAAAGTTTGTACTTTCTAGAGTTTTGATAGATCCAAGAGTGTCACTCAACTTGATGAGTCTACGAATGTTAAAATATTTTGATATTAATGCTCAAGAGCTCATCACCAATAAGATGATGTTAAGAGGATTTAACCAAAAGGGAGAAAGGCTCTTGGGTCGACTACATTAAATTTGATATCATTGACAGTTGTGAATTCCCCTTGATGCAATGTTCCTGTCCTTCCTTTATCTTCATAAACATTTTCTCCTTAAATGGCAGACATTCAGTCACATGCTATCTCTAATTCTACCTCAGCGCCCTCTAATCGAGCCTCTGCCTTGGTTAACCATTTTGCTATCGCTATTGTGCCTTAAACTCCTATTTTGCCTCAGCCTTCAAAGCCTCATCTCTCATATTCAAATAAAGGGAACATAAGTTGTGCATTGCAACAAAATTGGGTAGTTGGATTCAACCAATCGAATGTCATCTTTTGACATGCTGGAGGATATTCAAATACTCCTCAAAACCCTCCAACCAAAGAATGTTTGAGATGGACTATGTGAATTCCATCAACTTTGGGATTAGAGGAAACCATTCCCCTTTGATATGTATTAATGTGAAGCTGGTGTTTGAATTGAGAAAGACTTTTTGTCTTTTCTCCTGTAATAGTCTCCAACTAACTCCCACCCACCCTCCTTTTATTTTCATAGGAGGCAAGAGAAGAAAATTGTCTAAATTTCGAGCAAAGGCCTTTCCTTTTCACCAATGCTCTAACTTTTCACCCATCTCAAGCGCAAAATTTCCAAAGCACTCTTCTAAGCTTACTACTTCTATCGGGTCAAGTGTTGTTGCTAGAGGTTGTGAGGAATCCCTGCTTGGAATTCCCTTAAGTTGGTGGTCACTTAAAGGACTCCTCAGTCTTCAATCTAGGGATCAAAGGAGTTGACTCTTCTTTGAACCTCTTAAGGTCATCTTAGAAGATTTTTTTTCATTTAGTATTAACTCTCCATTAACTTTATTTTAAAAAACAATTGATATTTTTTAGATAGACTAGATTAGTTCCAAACCTGGGTTTTCTCATCTGTTGGGTTACCATCTTCCTCTTCCTTGGCCTCTCTTCTTTGAGAAGAGCTCCACATTTCTTTCTCTTCCTTGACTCTTTTTTCTAAAGCCAAGAAACCTTATGAAACTGCCAATTTGCCTCCAACTTATTGGAGTTGACCCACATCTCAGGAGACATATAACCGAGCTTATTAGGATTCAATACTCGGTTTAAAATTATTGGTTTAACGTACTGAACCGACAACATATGCTTGCATAAAATAACTAATTTGAGTGCCTTGATGCACGGAGGAAGCCATTTCTCCTTGGGAAAATATTACATCAGGACTCCTAACATAGAGCTACGTTCGGAGTCCACTGTTATGCGGACACGTGGAGTTGACAGAAAAATAAAAAGAAAATTATTTTAGCCAAAAGAATATTCCTCGCATTTTATTCCGCTATATTTAGGTGTTATTGTGGTCGTATTGATGTTTCATTGTGCTTTTAAAATATTATTAGTGTTATAATAAATTAATAACACGTCAATACCACCACAATAACATAGGAATAACATGGAATACCACAAGAGGAATATTCTCTTGTGCTATCAAACTGGATCACAAGAAAGGATTCATGTTTCTTTACGTGTCTGCATATCAGTGGGATGTAGCTCTACATTTGGAGTCTTGATGTAATATTTTTCCCTTCTCCTTATTGTATTGCCCTCCGTTCGGCATGGTGATAATCTCCAAATTTTCATAGGCATCCTAGAGGAATCAAAGCTTAAAATATTTTATCTTTCTCTCTAACAAACAAAGAGATGAAACATATTGGTGAAGTTGAATATAAGTTATATTTCTAGCTCCACACTAAAAGAAAACATATGGAAGAATAGCTTTTAAGACCATGAAATCCCCATCCAATGCCACTAAATATAATATGTCATTACTACATTGATTGAGTTCAGTTTTATTTGACATGGTGTAACTCCATAGTTATTTAATATCTACTAGATCCTTGAGCTAAAGTGTAGTCATAGTCCTCACAGAGGAATTCACCACGATAGAAATTTCTAATGTAAATAGTCACCTAAACCTCCAGCTCTAGCTACTAGAGCACGACACTTGTGTCATACACAGAAGTGTCAGCCAACAAATCCACTTCAAATGACATTAGGATTGATCATTGGTGTGCCCTCATTAAATGAAATAGCTAAGGGGAGTATCAAAGAGATATGAGAGCTCTTAAAAGAAACTGACCAATGGGAAAGGGTGGAAAATGCAATAGTACAACCCTTCTTTTTTAACCCTGTATTTAGGGAATCTAGGGAATTGGAAGAACCTTGAATTTGAACCTTAGACTTGAAAATATTACATCAAATCAGTATGAAAATTGAGAAAACACAGTGATTAAAGAATTTTAAAAAAATTAAAATTTCCTTTTTTAGTTATGATAGAAAAGTACTTTATAGAGGAATCAACAACACCACGGGCAGAACAAAACCCCACCCCAACTCACAATACTAGAGTACAATGCACGACCCTAAAATTTAACTTTTATTTTTACACTGACTTCTTTTGCACAAACTCTTGGTATCAGGCAGGTCGTCCAAAATTCTGCCAGCTCAGTGCAGAGGGTTGCCACTTCAATTTGGTGAATCATCATGGCAGCATAGAGGACTACAAGCTCCTTCATCAAGTTTGATATAACAGTCTCCTTTTTGAGGTTAGCCTCTGAGGCAAAGGAGTCCACTATCTCTTCCATGAAGTAATCAAACAACTCATGAGAACCACACCAACATCCATCTTCCTCTCAGTAACATCTAGATCTGGCAGATGGTCGAGTCCACCTCTATCAAGAGTCATAATGGAAGGTCTCACAGTTGCCTCTAAAGCAAGTGTTCGCTGACTTCCATGATTAGGGAATCAATGACATGGATGGTTTTCTCAACATAGAAAATTTGTTGTTAGGAATGGGATACAGAATGAACCAGTCATTTAAAAAAAATTTCTTTACATATCATACATTCTATCTTTGATGTACACAGACTCTCGCCAACAAAGAGTAAAACATCCTTTTGGTTGACCTCACCGCTCAACATTGGGAGAACCACACCTTCATGTGGTTGAATTTAGTTCATCATCTTTGTATGCTCGTGTTGAGGTTCCAACAAATGAGACAACCATTCTCAGATCGTATCTAGAGCAATGATTTGAGCACTGGTGGTTGATCCCGAAAATATAGTTGTGTAAAAATTATAAAATTGGCTCCGCTTTACAACGGCGCCAAAAACTTGGTCCCGAAAATATAGTTGTGTGAAAATTATAAAGTTGACTCCTTTTTGCAATGATGCCAAAAATTTGATGCCTTATTTTATAGATAAGAAGTTTAAGCAATTTTTGTTGGGATTCTACGCAAGTATACGTATCATTATCAAGTAATATAAGATTTTCTATTTAAACCCCAAATATCGATCCCACGAGGAAGGTTTAAATTTGAAATGATAAATTAATTAGGAAATTCACATAAATAAAATGAAATCACTGTCACTAATTTTAAATTATTTAAGATACTATCAAAATTATTACCTACAAGCAAACTAAAATGCAAAGTTTAAACAGTAACTACTAAACTATGTTTTATGTGATGAAGTTTTGTACTATAGAAAAGCATCTTTCCCACTACAATAATTTTTTGGTAAAATGAGATGAGATAAATGGTTTAAATATGTATTATGCCAAATAGGAGCAATTTTAATTTTCTACCCTGATTCAATGTTATAGAAAATGTTATAGTCAATGTTATAGAAAATCATTGGCTAATCTCAGGTTTAGTCCCTAAATCCGTGGGTAGGCTAGGAGGATACTGGTCTCACTCTAGAGCCCCCGCTTCCCTTCCCCTGAAGGCTAACGCTAGCTTTAGTTCTTAAAAACTATAATCAAATTGGGGATTTTAGTCTGTCACCCTAAAATCTCCCTTTCTATACCCAACAAAGTATATTTCCTTATTTATTTACATATAATTCCATGAACAAAATACTCCTTCATGAAATTAAATGTGATTCTCACTCTTATTATAGAACTCATTCTACATTTCCCAGATCATATGTTTCATAACATATTCTAACAATTCAATTGGCCAAGTAAATTAAGAACGGAGTTGAAAAACCATGACAATTTATTTTATATTTTAAAATTAGCACGTCCAAATTATCTCTTCAATTCACCATATCTCAGAGTAGGGAGAAAGATAAAGGAAACTACTTAGACTTCATGAGAAAGATAGAACAAAACATAAATTTCATATATAAAAGAAAGTTCATACAACAATGATAAACAACAACACTTATCTGAAACTCTTTCTCAAAGCAAATCCCTTGTAATCTCTGTTACAAGATTTAGGAAGAAGAAATCTCTCACTTTTCTCTCTCTTTAACACTCTTAGAGAATATTTCACACTTAAACTCGCCACAAAAACTCAAAACTCTAAAGAAATAAATTGCTAATGAACTCTAAGTTGTTGTTTGGAATGTGTAATAGTGTGGAAGAGAGTGAAAAATGGTCGAAAGGGGTTGAGTGATCAAAGAGAGTCATTTTTCTGACCAATTTTTGCTCTAAATAGAGCCTAATGTCGGTTCTCCAATAGTTGCATCCAAAAAATTTTTAAAAAGCGTCCAAATTTGTCGAATATTCTAGAAATCGGTCATGCACCGACATTGACATCATCAACACCCATTCTGGTGTCGTCGATGCTAGTAGCCATTTAATTAATCCGTGCTCTCTATCAAATGGAGTCGTCGGCGTTGAACATTTCTTCTAAAACTCAATTTTGTCTCCAAATTCCATCATTTTTTGCTTCCTTTTTGTTTTAAGTCTTAAAAATTGACAACCTGTAATAAAACATAAAAAATACCTTCCTTTAAAGTGCAATATAACTAAAAATGAGTAAAAATATAGGTCTAAATATGCATGTATTTTTAGTGCATCAAAATCCCTCAAACTTAAATGTTACTTGTCCTCAAGTAACTCCTTTACTGCATAAAAATATGACTCATTAAAAAGAATTTAGCTTCTAGATTTCCAGATCTTAATCTAATAAATACAATAGCATAATTAAAGAAAAATGTAAAATAACTCCAGCTAATACTAAAGGTATAAGATTATCTAGCAATCAAGTCTAAGATTTCTGATTCTTTATTCTTTTTAAGGAAAATTGGAAATTATCATATTAAAGCAACTTAGATTATCCATATGAAAACGAACTTCATGAAACTTTACTAGTAAGTATGCTAATACTTAAATATAAGTTTAGAAAATGTAGCCAAGCCTTCTTCTTTAAGTTGATTCAAGCCAATTTTTATTTAGGCATCTCCTCAAGCTTCAAATCTTTTATATCACATTAAATTATCACAATTCTTCTTTTTTTTTTTTTAGGATTATTTTCAATCCTTTTTCTTTTCCTTTTTTTTTCTTTTTTCTTATGTGAGGATTACTTTATCTGGATAGCCTTTAATATTTTTGAACTTCATTATACCCTCCTTAAAGTTAAGAACTTATCACATTCCTTCACTTTTTAAATTTATATTAGCTTTAAAGATTTTTCATAAAGTTATATTGTTTTCTTCTTAGATGATTCTCTAAGCTTTTTAATATTTCAAAAATACAAATTCTTTTACTTATAATAAAAAAACACAGTCTTATTCTCTTATACCAAATATCTTAGTTTTTAAAATTAACCTTCATTATTGAAATTTTTTACCTAAGTTTACTATATATTTAGAAACACAAATATAGTTATCTAAAGTTACCCTCTAATACCAAAGGTCATGTTAAGTTTAAAAATTTTGAAAATCTAGCTAATTGACGACAAATAAAATTAAGTTTCTTCCTTTAAAAAGGAATCCCCCCCCCAAACTTAAATTTTTAAAGATTTAGCATCAAAAACTCAAAAAATAAATGGTGAAAAAAACATTTAATACATAAAGAAAAGACTTACCCGTTGAAGGTTCTGATATTGAAACTTAGCTCTAAAATATTGTAGGTGCTAATATGAAAATCTACAAGACTTAAAACATTAAATAATACATAATACATATAAAAATTTGCTGAGAAAGAATTTACCACAAATACATTTAACAAAGTACTAAAAACTAACAACAGTAATAAAATAAATTCCAATGCAAAAATAGTTTTACAATCCTACTATTCACAATACAACATAACATCTAAAATAGAACAAACTATCACACTCTAAAAACAAAAAATAATAACAATAATGTACAACCAACTATAAACTAAACAAAAGATCAAACTAAAACTAAGTAAACATCACCAGTTATCATTTTCCTCTTTTTCTTACACATCAATGTTTTGCTGTTGATACTGGGTAAAAACAGAGTGAGTAGAAAACTGAACTGAGTGGCCACCCCTCATGTATCTAACCATTACATCATCAAAAGCAATATCATATTCAAACTTGTGCCTTATCAAATCATCATTATGTGCATTTCTATCCTCTATAATTTCTATTATACATTCCAATCTCAAGATATCTACCTGTTGGATCATCAATTGCTCCATAAGTCCCTAGAGAGTAGAGGTACTAAAATTAGAAGGAATATCCCTACTCCTAATTCCAGATCTCCATCTAACATTAACATGAGATTCATAAGTCTCTTAATATTTGCAGGCCTAATAGGTTTTGGAGGTTCAATCTTCTCTTCATCCATTCTAAAATCAACTCATGTCTGTCACATAGTGTGAAGATCAGAGCAGAGTGTGCTAATCCACCAGTAGTCTCTCACAAACCAATATAATGAGTGTTTCTTTAAACGATAGAGCCTACATCTATTGTTCTCATCTGCTGGAAATAGAAGTTCAAGATGTCTCTAGCCTTTGTAACCTCGCTATGATGATTTGTTGGTATCATTCTACCAGATATAAAATAAAGTCAGGCCTTAGATACTACTGTCGGCACTATTTTTTGGAGGAGGAGTTGCCCGTTGGAAGCTGTCGGCTGCCCGAATCGGAATCCGGTCGCTCGCTTTAGAAAGAAATTTAATTTACATATTTATATATATATATATATATATATATATA
>NW_018165133.1:208668-210225 GCF_001263595.1 Phalaenopsis equestris | reverse complement strand
ATAGGGAGAGCACTAGGTACTCCCCTCAAGGTTGATGCTCCTACTTTCAATAAGGCAAGACCCGCTCTTGCTAGAATTCAGGTGGAAAGAGACATAACCCTCCTTGATATAAAAAGGATATGGATTGGTTCTGATGCAGAGGGGTTTTTGCAAGATATAACTGTTGAACAAAAGCATTTTTACTACTAACACTGTAAAATGTTTGGCCACACTATTGAGAAATACTATAGGCTCCACCCCCCTACCAAAAAACTCTCTATGAACCCAAGGGTAGCTAGTCAGGTTTCTAATCAGGGACAAAGCAATAATATCACTACATTTAATCATAGGGATGCTGTCAGGTGAAAACTCTTTCTGTTAAGAACACAAATACTCCTACCACTTTCCCCTCTGGTGATCTATTGGGGCAATTATCAGAACCCCAAAACAACTTGGAAACTTCTCCAGTTTGTGTGGTGAGGGCAGAACCTAATGAAGTCAGTATTATCACGCCTCCTTCCCCCACACTTTCTGGAGAAGGGAAATGTGCTCTGAAAAATCCCTTGATCACTGAGGCTGACACTAGAATTAATGAAGCTGTTGCTGTTGAAGTACAACAAGCTTTGGGAGAAGATTGGCAAAGTCAAAAAATAAGGAAAAAGAATGTGATGAAAAGTTCCTTGATCAATGAGGCTACTCCTAGCATTGCTGAGGCTGATGTCATTGATTTGCAACAGGCTTTGGAAGAGGATTGGCAAATTCAGAAAACCAGGAAAAAGAAAAAGCAAACTTCTAAGGTGCAGCAACTTCTATAAGGAACAAATTCTCCTAAGAAGAATGGAAAGGCTAAGACTCATTCTGGCTCTACCTCTACATATAATAGAGGAAGAACTAGGTCAAGGTCTCAACCTTCCATTCAATTCTCACCTATCAGTGATTAGTATTCCTCTCTGGAATGCTAAGGATCCCATGATTAAAATTTTGTGTTAGAACATTAGAGGAGTGGCTCACCCCTCCTCTCTTTTGAGATTAAGACATCTCATCAGACTTCACAAGATTTTGTGCTTTCTTGAAATCATGGTCACCAAATATCCTCAAAACATCATCAACAAGTTTTCCAAGTTTAATTTTTATGCTAATTTCACTAATAAAATCTGACTCTTTGTCAGACCTGAAATTCAGTGCAGTTTACTTGTTAACCATCATCAGTTTCTTTACATTCAGTTTGCTATTGGAGCACATGTGGGATTTGCATCATTCATCTATGCTAGCAGCCTTCCTAGAAAATAACAAGAACTGTGGCATGAGCTGATGACTTTGGGACAAAATATTGACTCTTTCTGGATTTGGGGGGAGACTTCAATTGTATCACTTCTCCAACTGAAAAAAGAGGGGGTAAAGCCCCTTTACTTTCTCCAATAGCCAATTTCAATAACTTCATCCATGATGCTGGTCTATTTGATCTAGGCTTTCAAGGTCCAAAGTTCACTTAGAGAAGAGGCACTTTGTGGGAAAGATTGGATAGATTCCTTGGCAACTCCTTATGGTTTCAAGCCTTCCCATTCTCTACTGTCACTC
>NW_018165133.1:206382-208532 GCF_001263595.1 Phalaenopsis equestris | reverse complement strand
AACAATAAATAATTGGAATTCCAACCTGAATGCAGACCCCTGGATCAGATTATGGTTAAAACAAAAGAACTTAGCCTCTCATCTGAAAATATGGAATTGGGAAAGATTTGGTAATGTCAATGAACAACTGGAGGCCATCCAAAAAGAAGTTCATAGTTTGGAGGAAGGCTTACAAATGGGGATGAACTCTGAATATAAGGTTCATCATGCCAATGAGAGACTCCTTGCACAAATCAGATACCATGAATGTTTCTTACAACAAAAAGTTGCTGTCACTAAATTCCCTGATGGTGATAGAAATACTAGATACTATCATGCTAATATTAACCATAGAAGGAAGTGTAACTTGATCTTAAACATAACCAATATCAATGGCAGAAAGTTAACCAATGTAGAAGATATAGCTTATGACGCAGTCCAACATTTCCAAAAGTTGTTCACCAATGAGCTGGATTTTAGAAGCTCAATTGAAACTGAGATGTTCACTAACTGTCAGCAATATGTTCAAAATTTAAATCTCACTAGTACCCCTTTGGAAGATGAGATAAAACAAGCCTTAGATTCCATTGATGGTCTCAAAACTGCTGGGCTTGATGGCTATACATCTACTTTCTATAAAGCCACATGAGATGGGACTAAACAAGACGTTATGCTTGTTATCCAAAATTTCTTTCTTGGTGCCTCCACCATTACTCTGATACCAAAGAACCAAAATAGGAAAACTTGGGGGGATTACAGGCCAATCAGCCTAACCAATGTGATCTCCAAAATAATCAGCAAAATCATTGTGTTTAGGCTGCAACCCCATCTTCATCATCTCATTAGTGACAACCAAGTGGCTTTTATTAAAGGTAGGAATATTACTGACAAGATCCTACTTGCCGAGGAACTCCTGATAGATCTTGACAGAATTTGTAGAGGAGGAAATGTCATTTTCAAACTGGACATAAGCAAAGCCTATGATACCATTAACTGCATTAATTTCCTTGATACTCTTTCTGCTAGAGGCTTCAATGAAGAATTTATTAATTTGATACACAGATGGCTTAAATGCAATGCACATTCAATTCTGATCAATGGCAAGTGTCATGGCTTCTTCAATGCTACCAGGGGGATCAAGCAGGGAGACCCCTTGTCTCCAACCATTTTTATACTTGCTCTGGACTATCTTTTAAGGCAATTGAATAAGTTGGTTACTAATTTACCTCATTTGGATTTCCATCACAGATCTAATATTCTTATAAGCCATTTAGCTTATGATGATGACATAATTATTTTCTCCAATGCTTCCAAGAATTTTGTCAGGAGGGTATATAAATGTCTTCTCCACTTTCAGCATACTTCAGGTATGGCACTCAACAAACAAAAATGTCAATTTATTATTAATAAAAACTCCACACCTCAGCTCAAGCACTGGATCTCTGAATACACTAATTTTTGCTATGCCAACCTCCCCATTAAATACCTTGGAATACATCTACTCAAAGGCAGAACTAGACAAACACATTTTCAGGATGTCATTGATCAGATCAAAGCACTACTTGAAAATTGGACTAACTTTCCTCTCTAATGGTGGGAGGATCACTGTTTTAAGGAGTATTCTCACTGCAATGCCATCTTATGTCCTACAAATGTTCTCCATGCAAAAGGGTACTCAAGACTCTATTGGAAGGATCTTCAATAAATTTCTCTGGTCTGGTCAAATAAAGCAATTTCACTGGCTCCCTTGGCAGAAATTATGTAAACCTTTGCAAGCTGGTGGGTTGGGCTTCAAAGACTTCCAACACCTGGGTTTCATAAATCTTTGCAAATTATGGATCAGATTAAGGTCCCAGGATAGCCTTTGGGCAAGATTTCTAAAAGGGAAATACTGCAGATTTTTGCACCCTACTTTGGTATCCAAAAGGATGGGGGATTCCAAACTATGGACAAAAATGCTTAAAATTAGAAATAAAGCTGAGGAACTCTTCCTTTGGGAGCTAGGAGATGGGCATATCAACTTTTGGTTAGATAACTGGGTCAACAATGGAGAGAAACTTGAGTTCCTCACCCCCAATCCTAACACTAATTGTCTAGTCAGAGAATATTTGTCTGATAATCAGTGGAACTGCAGACTGCTGAACACTATTCTTTCCAGTGAACATGTGAGG
>NW_018165133.1:195991-206340 GCF_001263595.1 Phalaenopsis equestris | reverse complement strand
TAGGCTTACTCCCAGAAATTATCAGCCTACATTTACCATCATTTATTTAATTGGAATCAGATGCCTTGGGGTAAAGCCATTTGGGGTAAATTCCTAACTCCCTCTATACTTTCTTAACTCCCTCTATGTCCTTCTACTACTGGAGACTCTGGCATTCTCCTACAGATGCAGATGATATATTAAAGATGAAAGGGCTGAGAGGGCCTTCAATCTGCCTACTTTGCTATGCTTCTAAAGAAACCTTGGATCAGCTATTTTTCTCATGTGCCCTCTCACAAGAAATTTGGTGAGGTTTAATCAAGCTCCTGAATATTAATAGTCATAATGTAAGCTGGCTTAAATTCTCTACTAGTTGGGAAGATTGGCATAACAACAACCTTTGGGTGATACCCTGTATTGTGGCTTGGTTCATATGGATGTACAGAAACCACAACAAATTTGATGAGAAGTCTTCAGGGTCAAAATCTGTGATTATTAATTGTATCTCTTATATTTAGAAATTGATCAAGTTTCATCATTTCCCTAATGTTATAAAGCAGTGGACTCTAGGAAACAATACCCCTGTTCTTCAGTATTTCAAACTAATCCTTTAGAGCCCTCCCCCTACTGGTTGGTTCAAGGTCAACACTGATGGTAGCTTCTCAAATGGTTGTGCTGGTATTGGGGGAATCTTCAGGAACCCTCAAGGTTCTCCAATTCTGTATTTAACTTCTCCTGTTGTGGCAATGGATGCTCTGGAGGCTGAATTCATAGCTATCTACTGGGCTATCAGAATTGCTTGTTACTACCATATGGGTCCTTTGATTATAGAAACAGATTCTATTAATTGTATTAAAATCCTTCTTCATGATGAAACCCCCCTTGGAATATAACCAGATGGAATAATCTGTTAGTTGCCCTAGTAGATCCTTGGGGGAAGGTATTGAGTTACATAGTGTTAGGCTTTACTGCTGGTCCTTGTGTGTAATTTCTTTTTATGAGTCCATATAGATACATGAGCATCATGTGTTCCCTATTTCATTTTCAGCTTTTGGGAGGGTATATCTCTCCAACTCTTGTAATCCCCATTTGGTCTTTATTAACATGTAAGGAGCCTTAGTTGCTCTTTTCCTTTAATATATATATATATATATATATATAATTTTAGAAAAATTTAAAATCAAACTAACCCCATATTACTCAAAGTTTAAGTGAAAGAGCACTATACATTAGACCCTGTATCTATCCCAAAGGATAAACACAAGACTTGAGGACGAGACTCGATCAAACAAACTAAGAAATATATGATGTTTGTTTGGTCTGCAAAACCATTTTATTTGTCGACAAGTTCCCCTATTTAATATGAAGAATTAAATATAGTTTATCGAATTAAATAGGGATATTAAGCTGGGTTAAGAAAAGCTTCTTATAAGGGCAAGCCCCTATAGTTAATTACATCCTAGATAACCAAAGTCACCTAGGAAAACTCTCGATAAAAATCAGGAAATGTTATTTTTTAATAGGTCAAAAGGATAGGACTTTTCAATGAAATCGAACGAAGAGGTGTGAAAGGGGAATGACTCAATTATGGAACATTTTGTTGTATTGTCCAAAATAGGAAGAACTAGGGGATGTCATAGATCCGGATTAATAGGTCAAAAGGATAGGACTTTTCAATGAAATCGAACGAAGAGGTGTGAAAGGGGAATGACTCAATTATGGAACATTTTGTTGTATTGTCCAAAATAGGAAGAACTAGGGGATGTCATAGATCCGGAGGAGAACTTCGGTTACTTCTCAATCTATCCTATTATTTGGCTTTGATTTTGAGGAGAAATTATTTAAGTGTTTCACCCTATCAATTTTATTATTTTAGGGCTTACATTCGTATGAAATGGTTACACGAGTAGCCTGAAAGATGATAGGGTTTAGGTCGTGACAAACGACAACCTCAGAATCCTTAAATGAGTTAGGGCTTATATTGTACAACAGAACTATAAAAAAGGTCTAAAGAAAAATTGAGGATTTATGTTGCACTAGGCAGAAAACCTCGAAATCCTATGGCTTGTTGCTTAATTTTAAGAGAAGATATGCTGCTATAGATGTTGTTGCTATTGAAGATGGCCGTGCTGCCCACATTACTAACTCCAAGTTCCACATCATGACTAGTTTAAGTTTTCTAATGTGTTAAGTCATGATGTCAAATTAGATGTCTCTATAGTTATGGTCATTTAAATATTATGGGGCAAGTTAAAGTTAATTAGAGCGACACCGGATAGGATCCTATGATTCCGTCATTTCAGTACCACTATTTTCTATCAAATTCACTTACTCCAAATGAATTTTCTAAACTCAACTCAATGAGTTCTATACTTTCATTTAGTCCGTGGGAAGCGTCGTTAGCAACCATAGGTTACCTCTTCTGAAGGATTCCTAATCATCCGATAGAGACGTCTTAATTTAGTTGTAATTTTTATTTTTTGATGTTTGTGATTAAATTTTGAGTTGTCTTATATTTTGAATGTTGTGACGGTGAATTTTATCTTGGTTGATTTTAGTTTTGGTTTTGGTTTGATGGCTCTCCTAGCGGTTTTTGTTTTCATGCAGGGTGACATCGTTGTTTAAGATGAAAGTTTTATATGCATAAAAATACAGTGTGGAAAGTGAAAGAAAAGACGTCACTGTAAACTGTAAAAGAGTACCTAGCGAGTCTTCTTGTTCCACCACCTGAATGGTCAGTACTTGCAAGGATTGAAAGGCATGTATATAATATTGCAAGGAACTTAAATTGCAAGTGTAGATGAAGGTCTAGCTACCAAACCCCAGGTTATGATTTTGTTGGATCTTGGAAGATCCTAATGGATAATTTTAGAACAAAATATGACAGTTAAATTTTCTCTTCAAAATATCCAGTAGATTTCAAAGTGTTGAGGGAATGACCTTAAACTACTTTGAGGCTCTCTTGAATTATTTCGAGTTAATTTTAAACTTATCATATTGTTCCATCAAGCATCCAAGGATGAAATGTGACTACCTCGTTGCTCAGTGAAACATAGCAATTTAATTATCCCAAGGGTAGGATACTCGATTAGTCAATTAATGTTCTGTTTAAGAGTTATGTAAGTATGTGCTTCTAAGGCAAGTTTAGGTTACTTACGATTGTGTTGCCCGCAATTAAGGTCAGGCTTGTGGTGTTTAAGGATGTTAATTTCCAATCATATTATCTTCTAAATCAAATCAAATTGAGTTTAAAAATCAAGCCTAGGTCACTACTAAGCCTTTAATAATCATATTAGTTGAAATGGTGATTATCATAATTTTGATTCAAACGATGTGTATTCTTATCAAATAGTCAAATCATCCCTCGACTTTGGGCTTAAGAAAAGTAAATTTTCATCTTTCCGGCTTAAGCCAATAACTTAAGAATCATTTGATCTTTATTTACTTCCAAGTCATGAAGGTTAGGAGAATCATGATTTTGTTGATGTTGTGCAAGGATGGTGAATGAGTTTCTACCTTTTAATCCCATTGTACTTTTAATCCCATTGGAGTTTCTACCTTTTAATCCCATTGTATTTCAATCATCCAAACATGTTTATTAAGCTCAAAATTAACCATTTTCCCTTAGTTAATCCTGAATTTTGAAGTCTAAAATGACTATTTTGCTCTTGGGGCACTTCACCTCATAACTCATTAACCACAACCCAAATGACTTTGAGAGTTTAGAGTGTCATATCCATGAGGTAATTATAGTTTTGGAGGTGAATATATGGACCTCTCGTAATTTAATGTAATTTAATTATTTAAATTCAGAAGATAGGATTTTCAAAAGTTGATTTGTTTAACTTTCCAAAATGAAGTTTTTTTATGTGAAAATGATTAAAGGTTTTCCTAGGTCAGAGAAATACTTAGGCAACATTTCATGATTTTTTGAATTATATTATTATGATTATTTTAATAGGAAAATGAGGAAAATCCCTTTTAAACCCTTAAAATTTATTTTTAACTTAGGAAAAATTAGCAAAAATATTTGAATGAGTCCCAAGTGTTCAGAGAATAATTAGGTACATTTTGAAGTATCTTGGCATTTTTTGGATTTTTAATTATTTTTAATTATTTTAAAATTCAAAATAAGGCTAAAAAATTAAGTATTTTCTAAGAAAATAATTTTATGTTTCTTAAATGCCTCTGATCACAAGGAACTCATAAAACTACTTTTCATAATTTTCCCAGGTGTATTGATTTTATTATAATTATTTTTGTGCAAAAAGAGAAGGTCTCTTAGAAAATCAACTTTAGTGCTTGGATCTAGCCAAATAATGTTCAAGTTTCTACAGTGGATAAACACGATTTTTATGAATAATGTGGGATTGATTTTATCAATTTTTGATAAGTATTTAATTTACAAGAATTAATACAACATATTTACATTTCTTTAAATATAGAAATTTACAAAATAATTTAAAACATCAAGATATTTTTCACAGACTTCTCTGACCATAGGAAACCTAACAAAATTATTCTCATAATTTTCCAAGTGATATTCTGAATTATATAATTAAAATAAGCCAAAATGGTCACCTTAGCTTGAAAATTAGGGCTAGAAGCATAAAGATGCCCTCTGACTTTGGAAAAATCAGAGAACATCTCCTCTATGATGGGGAATAAACCCTCAAAATTTCAATTCATGATTAGCAATGATTGATCATAATGAATTAAAGTACTCCAGAGGTTATTTAATTCATTAAAAATCAGGGAATAAGAAAATAATTTTTATTTTTTATCCACATTATTCGCCTCTGTTCATTAGGAAAGAGAGTATTTTTCTTTTATTTTTATGATTTTTTAAGTAAAGATATGATTTTTTAAAGCTTTGGTATTTAAATAAATCAAAAAATCCTTATTTAATTACATATTCAGCTCAGTGTCAGCGCATCGTAGGCAGCTCCGAACTGCGCACGCGTCGTTCTGCCATTTGACGCCACAAGCCATATAGCCTCCATGTGGACCACACTTTATGAACCATATCTTTGTTCGGCTTAATTAGAATCATTCCCTGAATAAACATGTGATCGGACGACATCCGTTCATTGTCCCCAAGTGACCTAACCCGTTCACACTAAAACTTTAAGATCTCTGCCTAGACTGAACCAATTAACGTGGGGTTTGTTCCTAAACCTTCATCTACTCGAAACAAGCATATCTATAAAACTTATACGGTATGAAATACAATAAATATGTATGGAGAGTCAAATTAAGCTCAGTTTAGGGTTAGATTTCAATACCTTTGTTTGAGAGGGAAGGCCTCAATCAGATGGATGTGGTAGCTTTGATTGGGTTCAATGAACCTCCAGATGAAGTCTTAAGCCTTGGTGAATTTTCTAGGTATGAATTCGATCAAGGTGGATTTCACGTGTTGGTCTAGAGCTATGTTAGAGGCTATTTCAGAGGGGGCTTTTGTGGGGAATCAGCTTCTTTCACTATGAGGATGGTGTGTACAAAATTAATTGAAGTTTAGTGCATTTTGGTGGTGTGGAGAGATTTGTCATGATTTTAATGCAAATTTCAGTGCAAAAATTGGCATTAAGGGGTGGATTTCAGTGGCCGAGAGCAAGGGGATTGCACTTGGGATAGTTTAGAGAAGCTTTGGTGAGATTTAGGTAGAGTTTCCTTAAGGTTCCAACCACTCTCTTCCTTGATCATGGAGAGGTCCATTTAAATCCATGGCTGCCAGGTGGAGCTCAGGGCTTGGAGTTGGGTGCTAAAGCTCGCTGAGGTGGAGGGAAGAAAGGCTCCAATGTCAAATGGGAGTGAGCCAAGTTAGGGAGGTTTGATTTTGGGTTTTGGCCATTTGGGGTTCACTTGGGGTGGCTATTTTTGGTGGCTAAGGTGGTGGCTAGCCAAAGTTTGGT
Organism: Phalaenopsis equestris; assembly: GCF_001263595.1. Taxonomy (NCBI): domain Eukaryota; kingdom Viridiplantae; phylum Streptophyta; class Magnoliopsida; order Asparagales; family Orchidaceae; genus Phalaenopsis; species Phalaenopsis equestris. The sequence goes on along the minus strand of NW_018165133.1, from coordinate 200,449 downwards.
GACTTCATGGCTTAGGGAGGTCAGGGAATTGCTAATGATGGTTAACTCATAAGGGTAAGTGATGAAGAAGATATCTCATGTTTAGGCCAAATATGAGATGAAATCCCTTAAATAAAGGGAACATTGGTCCATAGCTCATCTTGGCTGGCTTAGGTGGGTTTATTTTGCTCCATAAGGTGTAGTTGGTGGCTGTGAAGTCATCAATTTGGTGGCTTAGGCATGGCTAAGTCAATTTTGGCACATGGGTCCAATTTGGGTCAAAATGGCTAAAAGTTGGGTTTGGGTTAGGCTAGCCATGACTTTGATCCCAATTGATTGATCGACATTATTTAAATGATTGTGATGAAGATTTTTGGTGAAGGACTGAAGTAATTTTAAGTTCAGTCGGAAGCTCATTTTGAAGGATTTTGGAATTTTGGTCAATTTGGGCATGTTGGACTAGACTTGGTTCTAAGTTTGGCTAAGTCCAAATTGATGGTTGAAAATGGTCTATAGGAATATCATAAAGAGTTTTCAACATAAATTAGGTGTCAAATTTGGGGTTAGAGCATCCAATTTGGTGGAATTTGTAGACAACCAATTTGGGGCAAATTTGAGGATTTTGAACTTGGGTTAAAAATAAATGAAATTAAAGCTTTACCAAGGCCAATGGAAAGTTAGATTTGATGTGTAGGAGTGCTATTAAGAGTTTAGGATTCAAATTGGAGCAAATTGAGTAGGCTATGGGGTTCAATTAGGCTGGATTAGGTCATAGGGCCCATATTAGGGGTTTGACTTAGATTAAAATTGACCACAAAGAATGGGCCAATTATGCTCAAATTTGGTTTGAATTAATCACATGAAAGATTAATTTGAGTTTAGAAATGAAATTGAGGGGAATTGGGGCCAAATTTATGGACATTTGAGGTGAAGTTGGGGAAATTGGGCCTTTAAAGGCAATTTGGGGGTTTTGGTCAAAATGGTAAAATTAGCCAAATTAGGTTGAATTGAAGGGTCCAATACGGTTTTGGAGTCATTTGAAGTGATTTTGGAGGTTTTGGGAAAGTTTGGGGTGCCAGGGGTACTTTTGTAATTTTGGCAAATTTGGGGGTATTTTGGTAATTTTGGAATTTTTTGGTGGATTTGCAATTTGGGTATTTTCAAATGGTTTGAGCTGATTTTTGAATAAGTTTGTGTATTTTGGGTGAATTTGAGGATTTTGACAAAATTTAGGTTCAAGGGCATTTAGGTAAATTGGGCGGATTTAGGGGCAAAAGGTCAAGTTGGACATTTTTGGTAGAATTTGGGTGCCAACCACCATTGGGTGCCAACCACCATGTATGCCACCATGTATGAGCTATGGACCAATGAAATCCCCATTTGGGTCCTCTATGTACTGGTCTTAGCTAAACCCTTGCCTAAAGCTAGTAGGTCTAGGGGACCATCTACTTGAGTCTCTCAAAAGATTAAGGGATCAAAGTCAACAATTTTGGGTTTTAGGATTGTGAGTTATTGTGGGTGATAAAGAGTGCAAGTGAGTGAATTAGATCCAGATCAACACCCAGAGTCAACCGTAAGGTCAAGCAGTCTTATAGGGACTCTCCTTGAGATCCCCCATACTGTTCCCACCTACTAAGTGCTATAGGTTAGGACCAACATGTGGAAACTCAAGTTGAGCAAAGAAGAGTTTAGAGTTTCTAATGGTGAGTGTTCCTTTCTAGTTTTCTAGGAATAGTCAACAAGAAAGTCCTATGGCTAGACCCTAGGCTACTAAAGAGGGAAAACTAAACCTCAACAAAAAGTAAGGTCAACAAATGGACCCCCAATAAGTGTGGTGTGTTGGGCAGGCACACCACGCTTATTGGCGTTGACCTACGAGATCAATAAAACCAATACAAACTCCTAAGTCAACAGACATAGAAGAATTATAGAATTTGAGTGTTAGTAGTTCTGACTGTGGAATTAGCAAGTGCATATCTGATTGAATCAAGGAGTAGGAACTCTTGCTGGGGACTGGAGAGTGAGTTTGAAATTATCATGTTTCATATGTTTTTAAAGGATATATATCAGTATTTAGGTGCTGACTCCAAGATGAGATTTGCAATTTAAGCATTAATTCCAAAAAGAGAGTAGGAATTTAGGTACCGACCTCGAAGATCGAGAGTAGGATGTCGTGTTCCATTCAAGGGGGTCTTACACCTATATGAAAGATATGTGTAGAGAATTGGATGTCGTATCTCATTCAAGGGGGTCTTATATCAATCTCAAAATGTTGAGAATAGGATTTTGTGTTCCATTCAATGGAGTCTTACATGTATCTCGAAGATATGTGTAGAGAATTGGGTACCGTGTCCCATTCAAGGGGTTCTTATACTAATCTCAAGAGGTTAAGAATAAGATATTATGTTCCATTCAAGGGAGTCTTACACCTATCTTAAGGATATGTGTAGAGAATTGGATGTTGTGTCCCATTCAAGGGGGTCTTACAACAATCTCGAAAAGTTGATAATATGATGCTATGTTCCATTCAAGGGAGTCTTACACCTATCTCGAAGATGTGTGTAGAAAATTGGAAGCGCTCTCAAAGATGTGTGTGGAGAATTTGATGCTGTGTCCCATTCAAGGGGGTCTTATACCAATCTTGAATTGTTGAGAAAAGGGTGTTGTGTTCCATTCAAGTGAGTTTTACACATATCTTAAAGATATGTGCAAAGAATTGGATGTCGTGTCCCATTCAAGCGGTTCTTATACCAATCTCAAAGATATGTGTTGCATTAGGAAGGAAAGCTTGATGCCTCACATCTGAAGAAAAGAGTGATAGAGAGTTGTCACTATATTGGGAAAGAAAGCTCCATGGCCCATATCCAACCTAAGAGGTAGTGGAAATGAAAATTGTGTTTTGGTACTGGCTCCCAAAATGACCCAAATGTAGTACATAAAGTTTGTGGTGTTGAACTCATAGATGTGTGTCATGTGAAAAGTTTGACATTAGAGAGGAAGATATGTGGAATTTTGTAAGGTTTTGTGCAAAATATGAAGTTCCGCGAGGATGTGGAGAGAATTAGTGTTGACAAGGATAGTCGTTTTGTGCGAGCAAAGAGTAAGAGACTTCGAAATCGAGAGAAACAACTCAATAGATTTATTTCCTTTCCTTATTATTTTTATCACATTTAATTATCAAAATATATTTTTTAAAATTCAATTTTTGTTTGTTGGTTGATTTATTTTAAGGATTATTTTATTTAAATTTAATTATTGTAAAGTTTTATTTTTTTGTTCTTTGTTCATTATAGTTTGGAACCAACAAATGATTCCATGGCTTTTATCCATCGAACAGAAGGGAAATTGAACAAACAGAAAAAAATTCTAAGAGAGAATTCATTAATCTGCTTCAACAGGTGTTACAGATTGAGTACAGACCAAAGCCTCAAAAGGCACAATATGCTGAACGCATCAAAGTACATCTTAAAAAATATCATGTTGGGTACATATGACTAGTTGAGCGTTTCTAATACATATGTCATAATATATGTTGTGTCAAAATGCAGTGAACAGGTGTCTCTTGAGTGTACATCTCTGGTGGGGCGTGCTCCTAGTCGAGCTGACCTACTAAGCCACACTCTAGGACAAGAGTTCCCTTTGCATGTGTTTAGAGGTGTAACCCTCTCATAGCTCATAAGGCGTAGCTCTTCCAACTTCGGGTCTGACCAAAATCCCTACAGCAGTTTCCTGTCATCCATTATTCGGAAAGTTACAGACACCCTGCGGTGTCGTACCCCTGGAATGCAGTGTTTGGCAATGTCTTCTCCATTTCTTTTTAGAACCAACATTGAACCCACTGGTAGCAGAATCTCCACTGATCCTCTAAACTTGTCGGGGCCAAAGACATCTCTTCCTTTTCTGAATAAAATGTTGCTTCTGCTCATGAGAGAGACCGTGCAAAAAGGTCTAACAAAATCATGATGGTCTATATGTGGGGGAATGCAGTCACCTTCATTGTATATATTAATGTACAGCTGTTTGGAATACAGTCGGCTGAAAGTATGCTCCATTAGACCATTCTCTTGATCATCCATTTTATCGTGGGAGGTAAAGGGTCACCTCATCTTGTCTCAAAATCCCCGGGGGATTTGCTTGTCTGTCCTTGGTGAAGTTGTAACAGCATCCACATTGTATGGTGATCTTGGCCTTTCCATGCATCCATTTCAATGGCTCAGAATAGGTTCTTTCCATCAGATGGTCTGCTCGACCCCTGTCTCTTAGATCAAAGCTGTTGTTGAGAATACTTCTTTCATCATTTTTGGAGAAGACTCTAGTGTACAGCTCTAAGCCTTCTAGTATATTGATGAATCTTCCCTGAACTTCTTCATAGAATTCAAACTCCCTTTTCTTTACTTTAATCAATTTATCAAATTCTGCCATGGTGATCAATGGAGGCTATCAAGGGCACTCCCTCATTTCAATATCAGCAGGCATCCA
>NW_018165133.1:179636-195908 GCF_001263595.1 Phalaenopsis equestris | reverse complement strand
GCAGGAATCCAAGCTGGTGCTATCTCTATCTCCAACGGAATATATGAATCCCACATCGGGTTATCAGTGCTTTTAAATCCACTATCGGTAGATGCGTACTCCTCTTAAGTAGTGTAACGCTCTAGGTAGAGGACGTTACCATCTGGGCATTCCATAAATGCCCATGTAGCTGGTGTCCGTGTAGGCATCTCGGCGTTGCATGTCTGGCAACCAGTTTAAAGGTCATCTGAAGCTCTTGGTATCTCCAGCTCTGTAGTGAACTCGGACTCATCCTCTGTTGTAGGCAATTTGAAAGAGGTCTCTCTTATGCCTGGATCATAGATTTTCTCCTCAAGAACAGGGGTAAGCAAGTTTTTCAGCCTCCTTCTGATGTCTTCTCTTTTATCGCAGGAAAGCCATATGCTTTCGACGATTGGCATTTCTATGTTGAGTTCTTCATAGCAGTGCATCTGGTAGTCTTTCATCCTTAGCTATGACTAGGCCCCCTATTGGTGCAGTTATCATAGACGATAGGGGATTAGTCCCCTCCATCGGGTCTTGTTGTACTATCAATTTCTTCTCTTTTAGTGATGAATCCTCCTTGGTGTTGATCTTTATCAGTGATGGTAGTTCTTATTATTCCTGACGGCTAACCAAATCCATTAGGGGACCCTCACAGTCTATGTCCTCTTAACTGAAGTCCATGTGAAGTCTATGGGGCCACCCTGCGGTGCCCTTTCCTTGTTAAGTACGAGGTTCCAACCATCTTTAAAAGTAAAAATCAACCTCTATCCTGACATTCTCTCTGTAGAAGACATAAAAAACATCAGCATGCTAAAATTTAGCAGGAACAAGAACAAAACAAATTATTTTTTAAACAAAATTTTATGTTATATTGATGAGAAAATTGTTTAGTTATATTTTGCTTAATCTAGTAAAATATCAAACTTAAAAGTAGAAAGAAGAAAATCAAAGTATGTAACTTCAACAGTTTTCATTTTATTGAGGTTAATTTTATTACAAACATTTTTTTTGGAACCGGTCACAGACGTTTGGACAAATAAAAAACCCCAGAACAATAAAAATTTTAAAATTTCAATTTAAGCAATTTCAAGTTGCATAGTATGTCTTCAAGTATTGTCCGTTGATCGGCAACATGGGCCTCTCACCTTTGCAATCCACTAGCTGGTAGGCTCCTTCTACGTAGACTTTTTCTACAATAAATGGTCCTTCCCTAGTTGGCTCCAATTTCCCACCTATTTTGTGGCGTGCAAGAATAGCCCTTTTGAGCACAAGCACGAGATCACCAATTTTGAATGTCCATGGGCAGACTAATTTTTCATGAGCTTGTACCATTTTTTCCTATTAAAGTTCTAAATGCTAATGTGCTTCTAGTTGTTTTCCTTCAAGACTTTACAATTCTTCAAGTTTGAGTTTTGTACTTTCTTCTATTGTAAGTTGATTGGCGACAGCAACTATGAGATATGGCGCCTGGAATTCTAGTGGTAGTACGACCTCGGACCCGTACATGAGCATGTAGTGTGTACACTGAGTGGGAATTATGAACGTCGTTTGGTAGGGCCACAAGGCTTCTAATAATTTTTTATGCCAATCTCATTTGTTTTTGTCTAGTGTCTTCTTCAAAATCTGTACCAGTGTCTTGTTGAAGGCTTCAGCTAAGCCATTCACCCTAGGATAATAAATTGTAAAGTACCTCTAGTCTATCCCATGTCGTTTGACAAAATTTTTGATTTTATTACTCTTGAAGGATGTCCCATTGTAGGAGATTATTCTACGCAAAACTCCAAAGCGGTAGACGACTTGGATTTTGAAGAATTGAAGGACGTGCTGTGTTGTAACCTCTCATAACGACACTGCCTCTACCCATTTGTGCCTCTACCCATTAGCGAAAAGCATAATTTGAAAAAGTAATATGTAGCGAAAAGCATAAATCTTTCTCCTTTAAAGGATGGAGGGTCTATCAGACCTATTACGTCCATGCCTCAACAGCCGAATGACCTCGAGGTAATTGTTGGGTGTAGCACATTCAGAGGTTGGTGTAAGACCACCCCATGCACTTGGTACTGGTGATATTTTCTAGTTGTATCCATGCAGTCGGACATCATTGCTGGCCAAAAATATCTGAGTCTCTTGATCTTCATTCTTGATCTTCCTCTTGATCTTCATTTTCATCTTTAGCCCTGACTGGTGAGCGTCACATAGTCCGACATGTACTTCTTATTTTGTGCCTCTGCTTCACTCAGACATCGTTTCCACATCTGATCGAATGATCTTTTGTAGAGGACATTACCTACTAGAGCATATGACATAACCCTTCTTGTGATGTGGTGCGCTGCTGACTTGTCCTTTGGCAGCTTTCCAATCTGCAAATATTTTATTAATGGCTTACGCCAATTTTCATTGATATCAGCAACTGCAATCATCATTTATTCTTCTTTTCCAAACTTGTGTAGATTTTTAAGGTTAATTTGAGACAAAGCCTATCTTCCTTGTGTCGTAATGTCAATGGAATCCTCTGGGGGACATGTTATTTCTTTTGCAAGTTTTGATAGAGCGTCAGCGTGGGCATTATCTCCCCGAGGAATCTGATAGAAATTTACATTGGGGATTAGCTCCACAGCTTCATCGCGTACTGATGATATTCTTCTAACCTTGGCTTCAAAATCTTATACTGTCCGGCGACTTGCTGGATGATAAGTTGAGAGTTGCAATAGATGGCAATATCCATTATATCCATCGAGATTGTCAACTCCAATCGGGTGATTAAGGCTTCATACTCTACTTTGTTTTATGTGCATGGCTCTATCAAGTGGTATGAGAACCTCAACATACCTTTATCTGGTGTGATAAAGATCAAACAAATCCCTGCTTTGCCTGGTGTAATTGTGCCTGATCTTTTGTCTTTTCTTTCCGACAAAGCTCCATCAAAGTACATCACCTAATGTTGCGCGTTAGGGAATTCCATCTGTAATACTTGCTCATCTGGTAACTCTTCATTAAGAGAGGACCCAGCTGGTAGTGGTATGCGGTGAGAAAATATGCTAAAATTTGTCCCTTAATAGCACGGAGGGGAATGAAAGTTATATCAAATTGCAACAAAATCATCGACCATCTTGTTAGACGTCCAAATAGTGTTGGTGGGGTCATCAAATATTGCAACAAATTAACTTTTGAAATTAGGATAATTTTATGAGAAAACATGTAATATCTAAGCTTTTCATGTAATATCTAAGCTTTGCTTTTGGGTGGTGAATATTAATGCTAGAAAATGCTTCTCAATAGGTTGATACCCTATCTTCATCGATATTAGGCGGCAACTCAAATAATATAGTGTGTTTTTCTTACCCTCGTCATTTACTTAAGCTAAGAGTGCTCCAAAAGAGTCATCTAAGACCATGGTATAAAGTATCAATGGTTTTGTCGGGATAGGGGCTGTCAAAATAGGAACTGTCATTAAATATCTCTTAACATCCTCAAAGTCCTACTGACATTTCCCTTTCTAAACCAATTTGGCATCCTTTTTTATTAATGCCGAGAAGGGTTGACACCTACCTGAGAGATTAGAAGTAAAGCAACTCAGATATGCCAACTTCCCTTAGAAGTAATGTAGTTATTTCAAGGGTTGGAGAGGAGGCATTTCCAAGATAGCTTTAAACTTATCCCGGTCAATCTCAATTCCGCGATGACGGACAATAAATCCTAGAAATTTCTCGGAGGTAATGCCAAAGGCGCACTTTAAGGGATTCATCTTAAGGTCATATTATCGTAGCCATTCGAACACGATCCTTAAATAATACAAATGGTCTATTTTTTATTTACTTTAGATTACCAAATCATCCACGTAACACTCTACTTGGTTGTGAATGAGATCATAAAAAATCTTTTTCATAGCTCATTGGTATGTCACTTCGGCGTTCTTCAACCCAAACGGCATCACTGTGTAGCAAAAAATTCCAATAGGCATTCTGAATGTTGTAAGTACTGCATCCTCAGGGGCTATCTTGATTTGGTTATACCCCGGTGATCCGTAAATGAAGGAGAAATTTTATGTATCAAAGCGATATCCACCATCATTTCTAGTATTGGTGGTTAGAATTCATCCTTTGAACATGCTTTGTTCAAATCTCTTAATTAGACATAAACACGTATTTGTCTGTTTTTCTTCTTTACTGGCGCAATGTTAGCTAACCACTTGGGGTATTACCCTTCTCTTACAAATTTAGCATCTATTAATTTCTTCACCTCGATAATGACTTGTTGCTATATTTCGAGGCACATTCTTCTTGGAGCTAGTTTTAATGGGGTCATATCTTTGTCCACACCGACCTTATGAACTGCCACTTTTGCTGCCAGTCCTAGCATTTCATCTTAACTCCATGCGAAGCAATCTTTGAATTCTATTAGCAGTTTGTTCAATTCTAAAGATTCTTCATTGTTAAGTAGATAACTTATAAATGTAGGTTGAGGCTGCTCCTTCGTCCAGAGGTTAATTTCCTTTAGTTCATGTACATTTAATTTGATTTCCTTAAATTTTGGCGCAGCATTTTCTATTAGTTAATCAGTAGAGTCATCCTCCACATCGAGGCAATCCTCTTCCTATTCACTAGTAACAATCATGCAAAATTTTGAATCATCGATTAGTCCAACTGTACCAAATCTGAGACCCTCTTTTGAGTTAGGAGTTCAACTTTTAACATCCCATAATTTTTCAAAAATTTGTAACTTATATTTTGGCATTTGTTTTTGCAAATTTCCCTGTTGAATTTACTTTTATACACAAGGCGAAAGTAACCAAAAAGCAACTCCATTAATTCATTAGAATCCTCATCCAAATTTACATGATTTTCAAGATTAGTAGAAGTAGAAGAACGATAAAACTTGATCGGCTTTCTTGATCGGCTTTGAATTTGAACCAACGCTACGGACTTCCTTGACCTCTAATCTCTCAACTTTTTTAGGGAGAATCAGAGTAAGTGTCATGGTACTCACATAATTGTTTATTCGATCATACATTGTCTCATATCCGCTTTTCTCCAAATCTTCTAAGGATATTTCGTACTGAGGTTTATTCTATTTTATCATAATTATTTCATCTTCAGATCTTTCTTCATCATCAATATTAATGGTCGCCCTAGTTCATTCAACAGTTAAATAGGTTCTTCCTCGACCAACCTCCCCGACCTCAACCTCGGTTGCCCGAACTAAAAGAATCCCCACCAACTTGTTGCAAAAGAGTGGTGGAAGGTTACTGAAGGGAGTTGCTTGGCATCCCCTTTGTGATTTTTTTGAACTTTCACTCTTATTTTACATAATATCACGAGAGAAGATAGTTTTCTTCGGAGGCACGTAGTAGGCAACATCTTCATGAATGCCAACTTCATGGACTGAAAATAGTTGTAAATCTCTCGTGATGCAATGTTCTTGTCCTTCCTTGTAGCACTTAATGCAATGTTGTGCAGACAAAGGAACCATGTTTTGTTTGTGAATCCATGGTTGACCTAGTAGAGCGTTAAAAGAGGTCTCGACGTCGATGATATGAAACTTAGTGGTTATTACTAATTCTCCAACTTTCGTAAGTAATGTAACTGATCTAAGGGATCTCTCTCCCTTTTGGTTGAATCCTATTAGCATCATTTTATCGGTCGTAAGCTCTAAGCTTTAATATCCAAATAGGTCAATGTCCGTAGACTCATTAAGTTGAGGGATGCTCCAGGATCTACCAAAACTCTGGACAACATGAATTTGCCGATGTGAACGGAGATATAGAGTGGATGATTATGGTCAGCGGTACCAAGCAACAGGTTTTCATCTGTGAAGGTTACCCAGACTGTTCTTTCAACGAGAAAACTTCATCCGAGGATGTGCAGACCAACTGCGCTAAACAAATTTCTGGGTCAAACAAACCTGTAACCATAGACTCTCTCATCTCCTTTGATAGGATTAAAGCATCGTAGATGCTTAGTTTGGCTGATAACTTTCTAAGATGAGCTAGCACATTGTAATCCACTTTGTATGATCCTCTAATTTTCTCTTAATTATATTGTTCTTCCACTGGCGGAGGTGAAGGTAGCTCTTCTCGCGTTACTATTTGCTTTCCTTTATCTGTCAGAGTTGTTCTCAGGGGTAATATTCTCCCGCTCCTTAAATTCATTTATGTAATTTCTTCATCCTGAGATATCATTGTCGAATCTTTTGGTGTTTGTTCTTTGTCGGAAAGATCTAAATTGATGGAAAGCGATGCACTGTGGTGCTCGAGGGTTGGTTCCTCACTCCCAGTGTTGTCATAAGCGGTATTGTTGATGTCTCCTTTAGTCTTATTAGTGAGTTCATCGGACTCAAGTATGATTTGAGAATCATTTTGTGAATTGAGATCGAAGTTATACTTGTCATAATCGATTATGTTATCACTAGAAACAGTTAAAATGTAGCCGAAATCATAATCATTATATTCATAAGACCCCAAACGGGCAAAAAAATAATTATACAAGGTCAGGGGTTCGAGGATTTCTTCCCCAAATTTGAGGCAACTAATCTAGCAGAGGCAGCCCCTATCCTACCCTCAGTGCTATCAATCTTCGTGGTGGTATTCGTGGTGGTATTCTTCTTCCGTGGTGGTATTCTTCTTCTTCTTCTTCTTTGACGATGACAGATCTTTTGGTGAAATCCTCATCTCGGGCTTAGCAGGCTGAAGAAATTGAATGGAAGCTTGCCTTGAAGCGGACTGGATCTGGTTCAGTACCCTCATGAGTTTGTTACAAGTCGTACTCTATCCATCTTTTTCAGTATATGGGTCAATCGGAGAGATTGGCTTAGCCGAAATCATATTTATGGAACCTTTTCCAGGTTCTTTAAAATATTCTTTTGAGATTATTATATTCCCTTCTTTAAGATTCTTCTCGAGCCAATCCTTAAAGATGAAACATTCCTCTATTGTTTTTATAAGCAATCTGTGATGTAAGCAATAATTAAGCTGATCCTTCTTGTCGACCTCTTTAGGCTTCTTTAGATCTGGTAGTTTGAACTCAAGCTTCTTCATCAGACTTCTGAACATTTTGGGTACAACTTCATCTTTTAAGGAATACACATCTTTTTTGCATTCCACAATGGGCATTTTCTTGTTCTCTGCTACGTATGATCTTCCCTGAGGCGGTTGTTGGCTAAACTCATCATACTGTTGTGTCTGTTGTTGAGTGTGTTGCGATGACAACTGAAGAGATTTTTCTGCATGTATCTTTATTGGTTATTTTCCTTTATTGACCGTTGTCACTATTTCAAACTTCTTTTCAAATACTCTGGTCTTCTTGGATCTTTTGGACTTCTCATGAGAATCCATATGTTTGACTTCTAGTTGAAGATTGCTAGCTTTGCTGAGTAGCTTCTCAATAGATTTAATGGTGAGTCCCTTGAGCATAAATGCTACTAGACCATGGATTCTCTTGAGTAAAATCTCAATCGCATGATGTTCATGTAGCTGAGGTTCACATTTCATGCTAAGGTTTCTCCACCTCAAAATATAGTCCACTAAAGTCTTGTTAGGCTTTTGCTTCTCTACTACAAGATCTCCAACAGATACATGATGTTGCGTTATGGAAAATCTCTTCATGACAATTGTTCTAACTCTGTGAATGTCTTAACTCATCCGTTGGGTAATTCGGCATACCAATAAAAAGTGATCCCCAACAGGCTGGTGACAAACTATCGGAGGTGCAAAGCTTTGTTACCTCTAGTATTACCACAATTGGCTTGAAGATGTGCTATATGCTGCCTGGAATTTCCAGTCCCATCAAATATATTAAAGTTTGGTGACACAAAACCCTTAGGGTAGGGTATTACATAAAACTCCTCCGGGTAAGGTCTACCCTTCAAAATTAATGCACCACCCTTAGATTGGGCTAAGGCCTCCCAAACTTGCTCAACCATTTGCTTAAATTCCTTTTCCGGCATGGCGCTTGATCGAGAATCCTTCTTTTAGTGCTCATCTCTGTTTGTTGAGGTAACTTCCCTCCTTTCATTCTGTATATGTATAATCTCCGGTTGATTGAATTTCGCAGAGGCTAACTATGGTACTTGAGACTGTATTTGAACTATGGCCATGGTGGTCATGGCAGCAGCCATCTCTTCCAGCCCATCCCTTAGGAAAACAGCCCTACGCAGCTCATCTATGGGGTTCTCTTTGACAAGAGGTTGAGCGTCACGTGCAGATGCAGCGGTTCTGGTCTCGATGACGTGGATATCCTTGAAATTTTCCTCGAGGTAATCATTAAAGTGAAAATCTTCATCATCATTGAAAACTTCATGCTCTCGGGCTAACTCAAAATCTCGACCTTGAGCTTTTCGACCTTTTCTTCAATTATCAATTATTGTAGCATCTTGAGATCTGAAGGACTTTTTTGGACAACCTCCACTTGCTCCTCCATCTCGCTAGCGATTGCTGCAACAATGTTAGATACTTTAGACCCTGACTTCATTCCATGATCCTGCTCTGCAGGCTTGCTGGACCATATCGGTACAATAACCTTGGGTATCCATACCCTTTTCTTTGACGGTGATGCCTTGGGATGAAGTGTCTCGGTAGGAACATCGACATGTCAAAGAGATTATGCTTTCTATTGTGCACACCAATGACTAGATACGAAGATGGTAACCTCTTGGTCTTATCCTTCAGAATTTTAACAACATCCTTATGACCGGTAATTAATATAATTCTCAAACCTATACGTGCCTTAACTTATTGACGTCCAACGGGTCTAATGGTAGTAGGATTGTCTTAACAATGGTGGCATTAACTCTGCTCCCCAGGCAGAACCAGACGGGAATGCGAGCAAGCAATGCTTCAGTTGATTTCTGCGAGCATCTGGGAGATTTGACGTACTTTAAAATTTCTTTCTTCATATGAGGGGATACTACATGTCCCACTCATTTGAGTAACTCACAACCAAACAACCTTCTTTAGCAGCTAGTTTATGGAAAATTGAACTGACTCGGGTGACAGGAGTAGGCTTCTTCCTCTGCCCCCATGTCCATGAGGTGTGGGTAAAGTAGTGGCGATCTTTTTGATACTTTCATACCCATAAAAATTCATTAAGGGATGGAACCTATTCCCTTGTAGAAGTGGATAGGTCTCCAATAATCTTGACTTCTCCTGGTGAGGAACTTCATCAACATGTACCTCCTTAGACATTTGGGCTTTAGAAGCCCTCCAAACCTTTCTGTTGTAGTTTCTCCTTTGGATTTCTGTTAATAATGTGGTCCTCAAACTCGACCCGATTTCAAACACTGATGGTGGGACAATCAATCCTTCAATTGGGTCTTCAATGATCATAACTTCCTTTCCCTTAGCAGAAACAGGAACAACAACAGGAACAACAAGCTTGGTAGGTGGTGTCCTGGTGGTAGTAGTCTTGACCTTCTTGTAAGAAGAGAAATCTTGAGGGCAGCTCATGTTAAACTCAGTAAGTGGTTCTTGAACCTTTAGAGTAGCGACTTACATTATGACGAACGGGGTTTTCTCGAGGAAGAACTCGAGTTCTTCAAATTCTACTCCGAACTTGATTATAGGGACGACATTATGAGCATCGTGGCTCCTCAGCTGGTTGCTTAAAAAGCTGAGCATTGGGAATGCCATTACACCAGCTTCAAAAAAAAAGCTCTGGGGTTAGCTATTTGGCCAATACCTCATTATCTTAGTGCAAGAACTAAAAATTAACAGAGGTCGATCTGTGGACAGGGTAATTCTTTATTTAATTCATGGAGATTTTAAATTTTAGTAAAATTAGTTGGAAATTAGAATGATTTAATTAATATACCGAAAATAAAAGATCAAACACAACACGACACAATCCAATTTAATTTGTAAAATATAAATTTAAACTCGAAATGGAAAAAGGTGTAGTTCTGGACCCAGTGCGGGACCAACTTAACAATGCAAAAGGTCCAGGTGGAACTAGTTCACCAACACACCTATTGGGGGTCTAACCCCACACAAAGATTAAAAAGTCCTTAATGGCCTCCTAAACCACTCTATTCAAAGGTGATTGAACAGACTATCCTGAAGTCCAAAGAGTTGACCGTACTTTCTCAAGACAGAAATAGGTAAATCATGCCAACGGATGAAGAGTAATTTGGTTCATGAGGGACATGAACACATTACCAATGTTATGAGGATAATATTTCCTGATTTAAATGGAGAGAAAAGCTAGTCCCCAGCAGAGTCGCCAGAAGCTGTCAACCGCCGGAATCGGAATCCCATTGTCCACTTCGGAAAGGCATATATATATATATATATAGAGAAATATGAAATCAAAATGACCCCATATCTTTCATAGTTTAAGTGAAAAAGCACTATACCTCAAGTCCTATACCTATCCCAAAGGATAAACACGACTTGAGGATGAGGATCGATCAAATAAACTAAGAAATATATGGCGTCCGTTTGGCCTATGAAACCATTTTATTTACCGACAAGTTCCTCTATTTAATATGAAGAATTAAATAGGGTTTATATTAAGATGGGTTCGAAAAATCTTCCTATAAGGGCAAGACCCTATAGTTAATTAATCTTAGATAACCAAAGTCATCTTAGAAAACTATCAATAAAAATTAGGAAATTTTTCTTCAAAGAGGTTAAATGGATAGGAATTTTCAACGAAATCGGATGAAGAGGAGTGAAAGGGGAATGACTCAAATTTGGAACATTTTGTTGTAGAGTCCAAAGAAGGAAGAACTAGGGGATGTCATAGATCCGAAGGAGATCCTCGGTGACTTCTCAATCTATCCTATTGTTCGACTTCAGTTTTGAAGAGAAATTATTGAAGTGTTTCGTCCTATCAATTTTATATTTTTAGGGCTTACATTTGTGTGAAATGATCACATGAGTAGCCTGTAAGATGCGAGGGTTTAGTTCATGATGAACGACAACCTCAGAATCATAAAATGAGTTAGGGCTTATATTGTACAATAGAGCTATACAAAAGGCTTACAAAAATTGAGAATTTATGTTGCAGTAAGCAGAAAACCATGAAATCTTATGGCTTGTTGTTTAATTCTAAAAGAAGATATGATGTTGTGGATCCTCTTACTGTTGAAGATGGTCGTGCTACCCACAATGCTAACTCCAAGCTCCTCGTCGTGATGAGTTTAAGTTTTTTAATGTATGTGTCAAGTCATGATGTCAAATCAGATCTCTCTAGGATTATGGTCATTTAAATATTCTGGGCATGTTAAAGTTGATTAGAGTGATACGGGTTAGGATCCTACGGTTCCCTTCTTCCGGTACCATTTATTTTTATCGGATTCACTTAGTCTAAATGAATTTACTTAACTCAACTCAATGAGTTCCTTACATTCATTTAGACCGTGGGAAGCCTCGTTAGCAACCGTAGGTTACCTCCTCCTAAGGATTCTCGATCATCTGATAGAGATGTCTTAATTTTTGTTGCGATTGTTGTTTTGTGATGTTTGTGATTAAATTTTGAGCTGTCTTATATTTTGATTGTTGTGGCGGTGAATTTTAACTTGGTTGATTTTAGTTTTGGTTTTGGTTTTGTGGTTGTCCTAGCAGTTTTGTTTTCATGCAGGGTGATATCGTTGTTTAACATGAAAGTTTTATATGCATAAAAATATAGTTTGGAAAGTACAAGAAAAGATGACACTATAAAATGTAAAAGCGTATCTGGCGAGTTTTCTCGTTCCACCACCTGAAAGGTTAGCACTTGCAAGGCATGTATATAATATTGCAAGGAACTTAAATTGCAAGAGTAGATGAAGGTTTAGCTACCAAACCCCAGGATATGATTTTGTTGGATCTTGGAAGATCCTTGTGGATAATTTTAGAACAAAATATGACAAGTTCAATGTGCTCTTCAAAATATCCAAAAGATTTCAAAGTGTTGAGGGAATGATTGTGAACTACTTTGAGGCTCTTTTGAATTATTTTGAGTTCATTTTGAACTTATTATATTGTTCATTCATATTGTTCCATCAATCATTCAAGCTTGAAGTGTGACAACCTCGTTGCTTAGTGAAACTTAACATTTTAATTATCCCAAAGATAGGATACTTGATTAGTCAATAAATGTTTTGTTTAAGAGTTATGTGAGTAGGTGCCCCTAAGAAAAGTTTAGGTTACTTAAGACTGTGGTGCCCGAAATTAAGGTCAAGCTTGTAGTGTTTAAGGATGTTAATCACCAATCATATTATCTTCTAAAGCCAATCAATTGAGTTTAGACATCAAGCCTAGGTCACTACTAAGCCTTTAATAATTATAATAGGTGAAATGGTGATCATCAAAATTTTTATTTAAACGATGTGTATTCTTATCAAATAATCAAATCATCCCTCAACTTTGGGCTTAAGAAAAGTAAATTATCATTTTTCTAGCTTAAGTAAATCACTTAAGAATCTTTTGATCTTTATTGACTTCTAAGTCATGAAGGTTAGGAGAATCATGATTTTTTTGATGTTGTGCAAGGGTGGTGAATGAGTTTCTACGTTTTAATCTCATTGTATTTCAATCATCCAAACATGTTTATTAAGCTCAAAACTACCCATTTTCCCTTGATTAATCCTAAATTTTAATTAAGACACCAAAGTTTAAAATGACTATTTTGTCCTTGGAACACTTCACCTCATAGCTCATTAACCACAACCAAAATGACTTTAAGGGTTTAGAGTGTCATATCCATAAGGTAATTATAATGTTGGAGAAGAATATGTGTACCTCTTATAATTTAATTTAATTTAATTTTTTAAATTCAAAAAATAGGATTTTCAAAAGTTGATTGCTTAACTTTCCAAAATGAAGTTTTTATTTATCAGAAAATGATTAAAGGATTTCTTAGGTCAGAGAAATACTTAGAAAACATTTCAAGATTTTTTGAATAATATTATTATAATTATTTTAATTGGAAAGTGAGGAAAATCCCTTTTAAGCCTTTAAAATTTATTTTTAACTTAGGAAAAATTAGGAAAAATATTTTACAGAGTCCCAAGTGATTAGAGAACAATTAGGTACATTTTGAAGTATTTGGTATTGGTTGGATTTTTAATTATTTATAATCATTTAAAAATTCAAAATAAGGCTCCAAAATTATGTATTTTCTAAGAAAATAATTTTATTTTTCTAACTGTCTCTGATCACAAGGAACTTAGAAAAACACTTTTCATAATTTTCCCAAATTTATTTAATTTATTATAATTATTTTTGTACAAAAATATAAGGTCTCGTAGAAAATCAATCTTAGTGCTTGGACCTAGCCAAATAATTTTCAAATTTTTACAGTGGATAAACATGATTTTTATGAACAACGTGGGATTGATTTTGTCAATTTTTATAAGTATTTAATCTACATGAATTAATAC
Source organism: Phalaenopsis equestris (assembly GCF_001263595.1). NCBI lineage: Eukaryota > Viridiplantae > Streptophyta > Magnoliopsida > Asparagales > Orchidaceae > Phalaenopsis > Phalaenopsis equestris. The sequence goes on along the minus strand of NW_018165133.1, from coordinate 182,549 downwards.
AAAATATTTACATTTAATTAAATATAAAAATTCACAAGATAATTCACAACATCATGATATATTTCTTAGACTTCCCTGACCACAGGAAACCTACCATAATTATACTCATAATTTTTTAAGTGATATTTTGATTTTTATAATTAAAATAAGCCAAAATCATAACCCTAGCTTGAAAATTAGGGCTAAAAGCATAGAGATGCCCTCTGACCTTGGAAAAATCAGAGAACAACTTCTCTGTGATGGGGAATAAACCCTCAAAACTTCAAGTCATGGTGAGCAATTTTTGATCAAAATGAATTTAAATACTTACGAGGGTATTTAATTCATTAAAAATCAGGCAATAAGAAAAAATTTTAATTTTTAGTCCACATTATTCTCTTCAATTTCCTGAGCAAGAGGGTATTTTTCTTTTATTTTTATGATTTTTCTATGCAAAGATATGTTTTTTAAATCTCTACTATTTAAATAAATCAAAAAATCCTAATTTATTGACACATCCAGCTCAGCACCAGCACATCCTAGACAGCTTCGAACTGTGCACGTGTTGCACCACCATTTAACGCCGCAATACACGTAGCCTCGCGGACCACCCTTTATGAACCATATATTAGTTCAGCTTCATCAAGACCGTTCACTGAATAAACACGCGATCAGACGACAACTGTTCATCGTCCCCAAGTGACCTAACCTGTGAGCCGTTCACACTAAAATCTTAAAACCTCTGCCTAGACTCAACCAAATCACATGGGTTTTGTTCCTAAAACTTCATCTACTTGAGAAGAGCATATTTATATGGCTTATATGATATGAAAGATAGTAAATACGTATGGAGAGTTGAAATAAGCTTGTTTAGGGTTAGAGTTCAATTCCTTTGTCTGAGTGGGGAGGCCTCAATTAGATGGCTGTGGTAGCTTTAATTGGGCACAACAAACTTTCAGATGAAATCCCAAGCCTTGGTGAATTGTCTAAGTATGAATTCGATCAAGGTGGATTTCAATTGTTGGTTTAGAGCTATGCTAGAGGATATTTCAGAGGGTGCTTTTGTGGCGAATCAGCTTCTTTCACTATGGGGATGGAGTGTGCACAATTAATTAAAGTTTGGTGAACTATGGTGGAGTACAGAGATCTATCTTGGTTTTAAGGCAAATTTCAGTGGAGAAATTGGCTTTAAGGGGTGGCTATAAGGGGTTGAGAGCAAGGGAATTGCACTTGGGATGGTTTAAAGAAGCTTTGGTGAGAAATTGGCAGAGTTTCCTTAAGGTTCCAAACACTCTCTTCCTTGGTTGTGGAGAGGTCCATTTAAAGCCAAGGCTGTTTGGTGGAGCTCAGTGCTTGGATTTGGGTGCTAAAGCTTGCTGAGGTGGAGGGAAGAAAGGCTCCAATGACCAATGGGAGTGAGCCAAGTCAGGGAGGTTTAATTTTGGGTTTTGGCGATTTGGGACTCCCTTGGAGTGGTTGTTTCGGGTGGCTAAGGTGGTGGCTGGCTAGAGATTGGCCACTTCTTGGCTCAGAGAGGTCAAGGAACTACTAATGATGGTTAACTCCTGAGGGTAAGTGATGATGAGAAGATATCTCAATTTTAGGCCAAATATGGGATGAAATCCCTTAAATCAAGGGACCATTGGTCCATAGCTCATTTTGGCTAGTTTAGGTGAGTTTAGCTTGGTCCATAAGGTGTATTTGGTGGCTGTAGAGTCATCAATTTGGTGGCTTAGGACCAGCTAAGTGGTGGCTTAGGCACAGCTAAGTCAATTTTGGCACATGGGTCTAATTTGGGTCAAAATTGCTAAAAGTTGGGTTTGGGTTGAGCTAGCCAAGACTTTGAGCCCATTTCATGACTTCACAGCCACCAAAATACTCCCGAGGGTTTTTTGGGTGAATTTGAGGATTTTGACCAAATTTAGGGTTTCAATGACATTTAGGTAATTTGGGTGGATTTAGGGGCAAAAGGCCAAGTTGGATATTTTTGGTAGAATTGGGGTGCCAACCACCATGTATGAGCTATGGACCAATAAAATCCCCATTTGGGTCCTCTATGTACTGGTCTTAGCTAAAACCTAACCTAGGGCTAGTGGGTCTAGGGGACCATCTACATGAGTCTCCCAAAAGATCAAGGGCTCAAATTCAACAATTTTAGGTTTTAAGATTGTGAGTGATTGTGCGTGATAGTGAATGCAAGTGAGTGAACTAGCTCCATTCCAACACCTAGAGTCAACCCTAAGGTCAAGCAGTCTTATAGGGACTCTCCTTGAGATCCCCTATACTGACCCCACCTACTAAGTGCTAAAGGTTAGAAAAAACATGTAGAACCTTAAGTTGAACAAAGAGGAGTTTAGAGTTTCTAATGGTGACGGTTCCTTTCTAGTTTTCTAGGAATAGCCAAGAGGAAAATCCTATGGCTAGACCCTAGGCTACTAAAGAGAGAAAACTAATCCTCAACCAAAAGTGAGGCCAACAACTATATTTAACATAGAAAGAGGGAAGTTTACCTTAACATTATTCTTCACCATCCAAGCTTTTCTTTCATCAGTAAGAAAAGAAATAACTTCATACAAGGCCATATTTGTAGCTATTTGTAGCAGGAAATGATTTGTACTGACAGTTATATACGTCCTCTAACTGATAAAATTCATTAATTCTTCTTGGAGAAAATTCCAACATTTTTCCTTAAACAAAAACGTAGTCTTCAAAAGTTTCCTTAAACTTGGCATAGAACTCCATCACTACAGCAATAATAGCATCGGCAGTAAAGTAACCAATATTCTCCCACTGCCGAACATTAATTAATTTTTGACATCTCCACCCAAATTTTTAAATCCTTGATATAGAATTACTTTCTTAGTTGTAAGCATAACTTTGAAATAAATGTTCGCCTTGCAGTTGACAAACTTTTGATCATCATAATCACCTTTC
>NW_018165133.1:158356-179626 GCF_001263595.1 Phalaenopsis equestris | reverse complement strand
TCCCTTGCTCATTCTCGGTGCCATGGTAATCTAAGAAAATTTGATAAAATCCAAATAAACTCCAAAAATTCAGAAAATCACAATGTGGAATGTTTTAAACTTAAATCTATTAATTAAGAGTTCTTCACTAAAGGATTTTCTCAAAATCTTCTCAAAAAAATTCAAAATTTTGGATCTTTGTAATGTAAGAAAAATCCTTGGTGAAAATCTAAAATTTTTAGTTGAAAGTTTAGTTATTACCGAGTGAAGATGAAATTCAAACTTCTTTTGCCTTAAAATCACCTCAAATCCAAGCAATAGTAAGCCATAGGTGCAAAAACCAAAGTTTGAAGGTGACTGAAAGGGTAAAAATGGTGTTTTATTTTGCAAATTGTGAATTTTAAGGGATTTGGGTACTTTTGGGTCACAGGCGCGGGGGGCTGGGTCACAGGCGCGGTCGGCACCCATTCTGGCGCCGTCGGCGCCAGTAGCCAAAAATTCTATTTTACAAATTTTTGCAATTTTTACTTTCTTTCAATTCACTCCAAAGCATAATTAGTCTTTCTAAACACTAATTTTCATCTTAAAGTAATTAGCAAGCAAGTCTTTTCACAAACAACACCAAACCAACTTTTATATATGAAAATCCAATTCTTACAAATCCAATTCTTACAAATAAATACACTTTTCTAATCACACTTTCACATGCATAAAGCAAACTAAATTATAATTCAGCATCAAAATCAAGCCACAACACTAGAACGCTGACACAAAACTCTCAACACAATGAAAGTTTATAGAGCTCTAAGGCATAATAAAATAAAGTAAAGTGAATCCAACATAATCACATCAAAAACATAATTACTTTAAAATATTAGAAAGTCCAACTTTTTCAATTATTCTACTTCATCTTCCGTACTTTCTTCTCCTGTAATGTCTCTCATAGATTGGTAATGGACATACAAATTGTAGAAAGGTTGGTACGAGAATTGATCAGTCTACTTTTCATCAATCCATCCATTTTTCTTGAACATCTGCACCAAACCTGCTTCAATTGTTACAGTATGATCAAAGTTCTCCTTCATCCTCCAATCTAAGTGATAAAAAATTTGGTTAAGATTTCCTATTGCATTCATAATTCTCTAAAGTTCTCTTTCGATTTTCTTAATTTTCTTCTCCAAAGCTATTGAACTTCTAACTATTTATGGCATTAATGGTGTTGAAGCATGTGATGAATGATCCAAAATAATATCTAATCTTCATTTCCATTCGTAATATAATTGTCATCAATAGAAATCATGGGCTCATAAGGTAATAATACTTTCTCCCAACTTTCATATGGCACTTGAGATTGGCTGCAGAGTAAGAAAATTGTAGAAGGATGCCCTAGTCCATATATAAGCCCATTCTTAATAATACCCATAATATATTTGAAAATAATCGATCCCACATCAATGGACTATTTCATTTGATTGAAATAGTATAAAATCACACTTTCTTTTGTAGCTCTACTAATCTTCATGGTAGGGATTAATTTTGCATGGATGAAAAAAATGCCATTATTTGATATAGAATTAAGTAGTGAAGCAAAGAAACTAACGTATCCCTCATCTCTGATTTCTCAATTATCATTTTCATTTGTAAGAACTTGGTATACCTCTTGCATCATATCTCTCGTTGGGATAAAATTTGTATAATGAAAGATTGACATGTTTTCTAGATTATACAAATCATTAATTCGAGGTGGAGTAAATGGTACAACCTTACCTCAAATGAAGACGACTGCTTGGGCCATGTAAGTTAACATAGAGTTCCTTTACCACTAGTACAACAACTGTAGTGGCAGTGCAACATAGAACTTCCTAACGTCCATGTATAATGATTTTCTAAATCTCTGAACTTGGATTACGCAATTCATGATTGAGAAAGCCTCTCTCCTTGATAAGTCTCTTCTGCGTGATGACTTTGTCATATAATCTCTGTGCGTCAAAACTAAAAAACTTTCTTCTATTGAAAACTTCAAACCATGAAGTATTTATAGAATTAAAAGCCATGAATTTTGAAATCTGGAAGATTCTGGTCATCCAAGGCAGTTTTTAGGCCTTTAAAAACACCCCTCGATGGTTATTTAGGAGTGCAAGCCTGGCAAATTTGACTTTAACGCACAAAACTGCTCGGGGCATTGTCAGCGCTCCCGATGGCACTATCGGCGCCATGGCTCGTGTAGACGGGCCTGTCAGCACCCATTCTTGCTCCTTCGGCGCCAGAGGCCAAAATTACATCTCTCTATTTTTTTTGCTTCAATTTGATTCCAAATTTTTTCTCCAATACCAATAATTGTCTTAATTTATTATATATAAAATTGTGTAGGATTAAAAAATATTTTTATTTTCTACTATAAAAACACTTATTAAACAAAATACTAAGAGGGATTAGCACATCCTAAATCCCTTAATAGAATTATGGCCCTTAATAGGATGTATAAACCTTGGATCATTGCAATACTTGAGCCTAGGATAACTAAACATGTCAACAAAATTGTGAGGAAATTCCCTGGATTTCAGCTTATGGTCAACACTAACAGTAAAATTAGGCTTTTTTGCAGACAGGAAATTCAATGTACTATTTTAAAAGAGGGAGACCAATTTATCCACTTGAAGATTAACTTAAATTGCTATTATTGCTTTGCTACTTTCATTTATGTTGGTTGTACATCCACTGCTAGACATGAACTTTGACAACAATTACAAGAGTTCAGCAATTTTATAAGGGAGTTCTGGATTGTTGGGGGTGACTTCAACTGCCTCTCTTCACCTATTGAGAAGAAGGGTGGGAGATCTCCTGATATTAACCTTATAAACCTTTTCAATGACAATATTTAGTCTGTTGGACTTTTTGATTTGGGTTTTACTGGTCCTAAGTACACATGGAGAAGGGGGAAGATTTGGGAGAGGCTGGATAGAGTTTTGGTGAATGATTTTTTTTTGGTGTTTTGGTGAATGATTTTTTGGTTCAGAGATTTCCTTCACACATCTGTCCAACACTTGGCTTTGAGTGGGTCAGATCATAGACCCTTACTCATTCAGATATCTTCCAACACTTCTAAAAGTAAAGCCAAGTTCAAATATCTTAATATGTGGTCCATGCATGGGGATTTGGGATTTGCATGGGGATTTTCTTAATCAAGTCTCTATGGCTTGGGCAGATGTTCATCACGACATCCCTTGTATCAAACTATGGCTTTTACATACAAAATTCAGTAAACATCTTTCTAAATGGAATTGGGAGGTGGTAGGGAATATTGATAGTAAAGTTCTAGAAGCTGAACAAAAGGTACTACAGTTAGAACAACTCATGACCTCTGGCAATGGGTCTGAAATTGATCTTCATTCTGCTAATGAACATCTGCTGGATGTAATCAATATGCAAGAGAAGTTCTATGCTCAGAAGGCCAATAGATTGAAATTTTTTGATGGGGATAGAAATTTTAAATATTACCATGCTTGCATCAACTATAAGAGGAAATGCAACACCATTTATGAAATCCTTTCTCAGGAGGGTCACTGGATTACAACTTTTGAAGGCATAGCTAGTAATGCTGTTCAGTACTTTCAAGACATTTTCAAACAAACTCCTGCCTCTCAACCTGCCATTCAATACACCTTATTTGATAAGGAAAGGGAGTTCACCCAAAGCCTCTGTCACCTTGATATTCCTGATGAAAAGGAAATATGGGAAGCACTGAATTCTATTGACAACACTAAAGTAGCTGAACCTGATGGGTTCACAGCAGACTTTTACAAAAAGGCTTGGCTGATTGTGAAGGGAGATGTAATTGCAATAGTACAAAGCTTTTTCTGGGGGGCTGATCTCCCCAAATATTTCTCCTCCTCTACTATTACTTTGGTTCCCAAAGAAAAAACTCCTCATAAATGGAAAAATAAATGGAAAAATTTCAGACCCATGAAAAATTTCAGACCCATTAGCCTCACCTCTGTTATTTCAAAGATAATAAGCAAAGTCCTAGTCCATAGATTACAACCCCATTTGAATCAACTTATCTGCAGGAATCAGGTAGCTTTCATCAAATATAGAAGTACTGTTGATAATGTTCTTTTGGCTCAAGAGTTGGTATTAGATTTGGACAGAATCACTAGAGGAGGTAACTTAATTCTCAAATTGGATATCAAAAATGCTTTTGACACAATAAGTTGGAAGTTTATTGAACAAGTTCTCTTTGCCAGAGGTTTCTCTTCTTCCTTTATCTCTCTAATCAATAGATGGCTGGCTAATAATTTCCATTCTGTCTTCATCAATGGAACTTCACATGGGTTTTTTAGTGCATCAAGAGGTATCAAACAAGGTGACCCCCTATCCCCTACCATATATATTCTGGTGACCCCTTGTCCCCTACCATATTTATTCTGGTTTTTGACTTTGAATGATATGGTTTGAATGATATGGCGGCCAGGAAACCCCACTCCCTTTATAGTCATTGATCTTCCATCTTAATTAATCACTTCGATTTTGCTGATGATATCATTATATTTTCAAAAGCTTCCAAATCTGTTGTTAGATTATTCATGCAAAGCTTGGAGAATTTTCAGGAAGTCTCTGGAATGAAGTTGAATGATCAGAAGTGCATTACTATTTTCAGCAAAAAAATGCAAGAGTGAGTTTAAGACCTGGGTTCCTTCTTTATTGGCTTTACCAATATCCATCTTCCTGTGCAGTATCTAGGGGTATTTCTTATCAAATGAAGAACTAAAAATTTTTCAGTTTGATCATATTCTAGAGAAGATTCAAAGCAAACTGCAAGCTTGGGACAATTCTTATTTATCTAATGGGGGTAGGATAACCCTTCTGAAAAGTGTTCTATCTGGTATTCCATCTTATCTTCTGTAAATGAATATTTGGAAGAAGACTACTCAAATATTATTGGAAGGTATGTTCAATAGATTTCTATGGGCTGGTCAAAGGAAGCAAAAACATTGGACTAAATGGGCTAAGGTGTGTAAACCTTGTGTAAACCTTTTATTGTAAACCTTTTATGGAAGGAGGGTTAGGCTTCAAGTCCTTTCCTCAAAAAATGCACACCAACCTTTGTAAACTCTAGATTAATTTCAGATCTCAGTCCTCCATTTGGGCTAAATTCTTATGGGGTAAATAATGTAAGAACCAACACCCTACCCAATTATCTGTGGGATTGGGGGACTCTTCTATTTGGAATAGATGTTAAAGATTAGGGAGGAAGCTGAACAAATTTTTATTTGGGAGATAGGTGATGGTCTGGTAAACATCTGGTGCAATAATTGGTCTTCAGAAGGTAGCCTACTTCATGATCAAAATGCTCCAGCCTTTCCCAATTATGTGGAGGACCTTTGGGAACATGATAAGTGGAACCTTACTCCTATCCTTCCTTTTTGCAGCCCCCCTTAAATCTCCAATATTCTGAAACTCTCTGTTAAACATGGGAAAAAGGACAAAATTGCTATAAAAAATAACATACCCCCAACTCATCCTCCCCAACACGTGGTGGGTTTGGGTCATATAATTTGTAACAAATTTCTTACTCCTTCCATGTCCTTTTTCATATGGAGACTCTTCTCTAAGTTGATCCCCACTGATGATATCTTGAAATTGAAGGGTCTAAGAGGACCCTCTAGATGTGTTTTCTGTCTGACTGAGGAGGAAAAACTTGCTCACCTTTTCTTTGCCTGCCCCTGAGTACAAAATATTTGGTCTATTGTGCTTGGAATGTTGGATGTTCCAACCATGAATCTATCATGGGATGTATTCTATAATTGCTGGTCTGATTGGAGGGGAATCAAACTTCAAGATATCTTCAACATTATGGCTTGATTTGTTTGGATGGCTAGAAACCACTTGATGTATGAAGCTACTCTTTTAAAGCCAATGAAAGTGGGTCTGAATTGTATTGCCTATGTAAGAAAACTGATTAAATTTAAAAACTTTGGAGCTGTGTTGGAGCTGAGCCCCTCTTCTAATCCTTCCATTACCAAAGCTTTGAAAATTTACTGGTCTCTTACCAAGTATAGATGGATAAAAGTTAACACTGATGGTAGCTACAAATCTCTTTTTGTTGGAATTGGTGGTGTCTTCAGGAATCATGAGGGGAGGTGCATCTTGTATTTTCAATCTCCTATTATAGTTATGGATCCTCTTGAAGCTGAATGTCAAGCTATTTTTTGGGCCCTCAATTTAGCCAGAACTTGCCACTTCAACCAGCTGTGGGTTGAATCTGATTCCTTGCTACTTATTAACATTATCAAGGGCTCCTGTGACACTCCCTAGAACTTAATCTTCTAGATTTCTGGGATTCATCAATTTCTAAAGAATTACTCTATAAAGTTTTCTCATATCCACAGAAAAGGTAACAATCCTTCCAATTGGCTGGCTAGAAGGGTCTTTACACTGAAGAACCTTTGGTGAGTAGAAGGATTCCTCCCTCACTGGATTTCCTACTATCCAGTGATCTTTTGTCTCTTCCCTATATTAGATAGCTCCTCTTTGATGTTTTGAGAGGCTGCCTCCTTTTAAAGGCCCTCTTTTTCCTCACTGTAACTGGTTTCCTTTATTTTTAATGAATTGGAGCTTGGCTCCTTATACAAATATATATATATATATATGGGTGAAGGAGTTGCTATTGACTCCCTACATGTTAGAATAATATGCAAATACAGAATGCATGGAAGAAACTAGGGACACTTTTTTGGTTCAATACAAGAACCTAAGGACTCCCCTAAAAGACCAAAAAACACCCACAAAAAGGACGAAAAATACAATGACTCAACAAAATGAAAGAAAAAAAGGATAAAAATACAGCTACACTAAAGATACTCATGTGTCCAAATATGCAATTCAGAAGTGGGGAACCTCCAGGATGTCTCCTTGCAACAGATATTGAAGACCTGAGGGGGGGTTTACAACAACATCAGTCTCTTTAGAATGTGACCCAAGATGGACCAGCCAATTTACATGCTAATTTCCTTCCCTGTAGATGAATGTGAAATGGATTTGTAACTTAGTACTAAGATCTTTGATTTTATTTATCCAATATAAGTAGTGTCAAGGAGATCCCTCCTTATGATTTAGAAGGTGAATAACTGCAGCAGAATCCACCTCCCAGCCAACCTCCAGCCAAAGCTTATACCAATTAGCCTTATTGGCAAAGTTAATTTCCAAATACACAACATTAAGTTCAGTATCAGTGGCATCAAAGGCCATTACTGGGGTGTATAAGTATAGAAGACACTTACCTAAATGATTTCTATAAATAACTCCCACTCCAACTCCATTATTTGTAAAGCTTCCATTAGTATTGATCTTCACTGTGGGATGCTGTGGAGTTTCCCAGTAAACTCTAATTACTTGAACAAGGTCTGGCTTGTCAGAAGAGCAGGATTTAGAGACATTAGGGAACCTTTGGACATTAGGGAACCTTTTCCATTTGATCATCTTATGAAGGTAAGATAAAGTATTTCTAGAAATTTTTCCAACATTTGGGATGACAATTTCAAACTTTGCCTTGTTTCTTTTCATCCAAATGAACCAAGCAGTAATGAAAGAAATAGTAGCATATTTTCTCTTGTGCTAGATCAGCCAGCAATTGACAAGCCTAACCCAAGTAAGATCTTTCTCATCAATAATCAATCGATCCAGTAGTTGTTTCCATACCTGCTGAGCAAAGTTACATTCAAAGAATAAGTGGATCAAAGATTCCTCCTCTTTATCACATAACCAGCATTTAGAGGGACCCCTCAATCCCTTTAACTTAAGATTGTCATCAGTAGGAATCATCTTGTGGAAAATTTTTGAACAGAGAAAATACATAGAAGGGGATAGGAATTTGTTTCAAATAGTGTCTTCCCAGGGTATTTGCTCCCAACTGAAACTTTTGGAGTTGATGGCTTTGGTAAGGCTTTGATGAGAAGTTGTCTGACGTAAAAAATTATTAGCAATGCTTCTATTAAACTTTAAACTAGCCAGTTTGGTGATAGAATGAGGTTGCAAAATATTGATAGCTTAAATAGAGACCACTCATCACCATCCCAACAATCAGCCACTTTTAAATCAATATTGTAGACATTGGTGATAGGGGATAGCCAATGTTTTGGACACCAATTATCAAGCCAAAACTTACCATTATTTTAATTCCTATGGGAGAACATAAATCATATTGGGACCACTTCAAGCCAATTTCTCTTACAACTATGCTATCTAAGCTCATTAGCAAGCTTTTGGTGTTTAGATTAAAACCACACTTGCCTTTGTTGATTGCTCATAACCAATTTGCCTTTGTTGCATGAAGACAAATTTCTGATAATGTCTTACTCACTTAAGAGCTTTTATTGGATATTGATAGGCCATGCAAGGGGGGAAACCTTATGTATAAACTTGATGTTTCAAAAGCCTATGATACTATCAACTGGAAGTTTATTTGGAAGTTCTAAGAGCAAGAGGTTTCAAAGATTCTTCTATCAGGTGATCCAAAGATGGCTTTAGAATAATTCCTACACTATCTTGTTGAATGACAATTCTCAAGGACAGTTTCAAGCTTCTAGGGGCATTAAAAGAAGGAGACCCCCTCTATCCATATATTTTCATATTGGTAATGGACTATTTTTTTAGGCTTCTCAATCAGCATTTCTCTTAAAAGGAGTACATCAGATTTGCCAATAAAGCTAACTTTTCGATAAGTCATTTAATTTATGCAGATGATATTATTTTATTCTCTAATGCTTCCAAACCTGCAGCGAAGAAGGTGTTTAGCTTGTGGAATCTTTTTCAACAGATCTCTGGGCTTTCTTTGAATCCTAAAAAATGTCAACATTTCTTTAGCAAACAAATTCCTACAAATACCATGAATTGGATTAAGGATTACACAGGATTCAAATCTACTGCTAGTCCACTGTTATATCTTGGGGTGCAATTAATCAAGGGGAGGAAGAAGCAAACCCAATTTGATTATGTAGTTTCTAAAATCTCTAAACAAATCTCTTGTTGGACCAATGCTTATCTTCTCAGGGGAGTAGATTGACTTTAGTGAGAAATATTCTCTCCTCTTTACATATGTACATCATGCAAATGCTGAAAATGAAAAAGAGTACCCAGAGGACCTTGAAGGTGATGCTGAACAAGTTTTTGTGGGAAGGGAAACATAAACAGGCTCATTGGTTTATATGGGATAAACTATGTCTCCCTTTATCTGCTGGAGGACTTGGTATGAAATCTTTCCAACATCTACATGATATTTTCTATTACAACTTTGGATCAAATTCAGAGAGCAGAAGTCTCTGTGGGCTATTTTCATGAAGATGAAGTATTACAAACACTCACATCCAACAACCACACTAAAGAAAATTGAGACACTCAAATTTGGTATGAACTTCTCAAAATTAGAAATGTTGCTAAAGATTTGTTTATTTGGGAAGTTGGGGAAGGCAAAATTGATTTTTTTGATTTTTGGTTAGACAAGGTTAGACAATTGGTTACATGATGATAAATTGGATCCACCTACAAGTCTTGATTCTTCTCTCAGCCTCTCAATTCAACATTATTGGAATTGTCAGCATTGGAACAAAGATATGTTGGCCTCATTAGTGAATCCAGAATAGATGCATCAAATTACAAAGATCCCTATAACTCCACATAACCCTGACAGAATTGTGACAAAAATTCCTCATCATATTTCCTTTACCAAGTTTGCTTATTATAATTTACCTACAAGATCTTCAAAGGTTTGGGGTAAAGCCATGTGGATGAAATATCTTAGCCCCTCTATGTCTTTATTTCTTGGATATGCTTCCATAACATAATTCCTACTAATGATATCCTTAAACTTAAGGGTTTAAAAGGTCCATTAAACTGTAATTTGTGCTGTCAACATGAGGAATCTGTTTCTCATCTCTTTTTCTCCTGCCCTATTGCAAAAGTGGTCTGGCTACAAGTTTCTTCAAAACTTAATCTCCCCTCTCATCTATTGGATTGTGATAATTTTATTAACTGTTGGAGAACCTGGAAAGATAACCATGTTCAAATAATTCCTTTCATCATTACTTAGTTCATTTGGATGGCAAGGAATAACAACAAATATGATGGTGGTGACACTAGTTCTACTCATTCTGCTCAGATCAACATCAATTTCCAAGCTTATATCTTTAAGATAATTAATTACATGGGCTATAAGGTTAAGGATTATGAGTGGTCTTGCTTCAAAAATTTAAAGGTTTCAACCCCTTCCCTTTTAAACTTTATTCTGATACATTGGAGGAAACCCATTTACCTTTGGATAAAGATCAACACTGATGGCAGTTTTAGCAGGATCAGTGTAGGCATTGGGGAGATTTTCAGAAACCATTTTGGGGAATGCCTCTTGTATTTTCAATCACCTATGGAAGCCATCAATGCTTTACCTGCTGAAGCCTTACCTATTTCATGGGCCATTAAAATTGTTGCTGCTGTGGGTTGGAATCTGCTAATCTTGGAACTGGACTCCTCTTTGCTGGTTCAATTGTTAAAGGACAACCTCTCCCCACCCTGGTTCTTGGTTTCTCTTTTCAAGCAAATTGCCTACATGAAAACCACTCATAACATACAAATTATTTGGAATCATATTTCTGGGAAGGCAACAGATGTGCTAATTGGCTTGCTTCCCTGGGGGCAGTGTCTATGGTACCAAAGATAGATTTACTTCCTCCTTTAGAGGTTGTTTTTTTGATAAGGGGAGACCTTTCTTCTCTTTCTTATATTAGATGTAACTTTTCTTCTTTAATGGGTTGTATCCCCCAAAGCACTTAGTTTAACGTCTTCAGCCTGACTTACCATTGATTAATCAAGATGACTTAACATCGAAACTTCTTTAAATTGTGGCATGTGCCCTTCATAATAATGTTTCAATAGATGCCCACTAACTTTAAATATCTTTCTAGTTTTAGAATCTTTAATAACAAGAGTTCTATAATGATAGACTTTAATCACTTTAAATGGTCCTAACCATCTGGACTTTGTTTTCTTGGAAATAATCTCAATCTTGTATTATATAATAGAACTTCTTATCCATGTTCAAACTCCTTTTTAATCATCTTTTGATCATGTCATATTTTCATTTTCTCTTTATAGATTTATGCATTATCATATGCTAGATTAAAATAAAATTCCTTAATAGCCCAAAATGATTTATGCTCCAATTCTACTAGTAAGTGACATGTTTTCAAAAAATAAGTCTATATGATGACATTCCAATAGGAGTCTTATAAGTTGTTCTGTAAGCCCACAATGGAGTATCTAATCTTGCAGACCAATCGAATTTACAGGAATTTACAGCTTTTTCTAAAATTTGTTTTATTTCACGATTTGATATCTCTGCTAGACCGCTAGTCCAAGGATGATAAACAATAGAGAATCTAGGCATAATATCTTATTTTTTAATTATTTTTTCATTTATCTTAAACTTAAAATTGGATCCATCATTCGTAATAATTACTCTCAATATTCCATATCTTGTAAAAATAATTTTATTTAAAAAATTAGAAACACTCTAAGCATCACATCTAGGTACAACAATAGCTTCAAACCATTTCTACATATAATCAATAGCAAGTAATATATAAAAATTTCCAAATGAAGGCATAAATGTTCCCACAAAATCTAATCCTCACATATTAAAAATTTCAACTTCCAATGTGTACTTTAGAGGCATTTCATTTCTTCTAAAAATATTTTCCAGACATCGATCGCATGTTTTAATATATTCATTAATTTCTCTAAAAAGAGTATGCCAATAAAATCCAGCTTGCAAAGTTTTATGTGCAATTTTATTTGTTCCAAAATGTCCTCAAAATTTAGAATCATAACATTTTTCAATTATTTGTAGAGTTTTCTCATAGGACACACACCTCCTAATAATTAGATCTTTATATTTTTTATGCAAATATGGGTCATCCCAAATATAGAATTTTGAATCATAAATAAATTTCTTTAATTGTTGATTCTTAACATCAGGTGGTAGAATATCACTTACAATATAATTTACTACGGTATATTCATTATATCAATTTTATATAATTGTTCGTTAGGGAAATTTTCTAAAATTTCATTTGCAAAATTTGTTAATAGCAAAATTTGTTAATATTTCATTTTCTAGTATAGACAAATGATCAGCTATTTGATTATCATTTTCCTTTCTATCAATTAACATAAAATTGAACTCTTGTAGAAGAAGTATCCATCTAATTAATCTTAGTTTAACATCCTTCTTTTGCATCAAGTATTTGATAGCAAAATGATCTATATGCACTATACATTTGATTCCAATCAAGTAAGGTCTAAACTTATCAAAGGCAAAGAAAATAGCTAATAACTCTCTTCTAGTAGTAGTGTAATTAATGTGAGCATCATTTAGAGTTTTAATAGCTTAATATATTACTTTAAGAACTTTTTTGTGCTTTTTTTCCTAAAACAGTTCTAATAGCATAATCAATAGCATCGCACATTATTTCAAATGGTTTCTCCCATTCAGGTGGAACTATTATAGGTGCAATGATTAATGATTAATTTTAGGTGCAATGATTAATTTTTCTTTTAATAGTTCTAATGCTTTTACGTATTCCTCATTAAAATTAAATTTTGTATCCATTTTCTAAAAGTTGGCATAATGGCTTGGTTATTTTTGAAAATTTTTTTATGTAATGCCTGTAGAAACTAGCATATCCTAGAAAACTTCTTACCCCTCTAACCGTAGCAGGAGGTAATTTCTACAATAACTTAAATTTTTGCTGGATCTACTTCCATGGCTTTTTCAAAAATTTTATGCCCAAGTACAATTCCTCCTGCAACCATAAATTGAGGCATTTTTCCCAATTTAGTAGTAGGTTAATTCATTCACATAATTCTAGAACCTTTTTAAATTATTTAAATATAATTCAAATGAATTCAAGATAAATCATCTATAAATACTTCCCTTTTATGTTTAATCAAATTACTAAAAATTAACAGCATACATCTTTGAAATGTCGCAGGTGCATTGCATAGTCCAAAAGGCATTTATGAAAAGCAAATGTTCCATAAGGGCTTGTAAATGTTGTTTTCTTTTGATCCTGAGGAGCAATTGAAATTTAATGATACTCGGTATATCCATCTAAAAAGCAGTAATAATTGTTTCCAGCCAATTTATCCAACATTTGGTGTTGAAAGGGTAAAGGAAAGTGTTCTTTCCTGGTGGCCATGTTTAATTTTCTATAGTCTATACAAATTTGACAGCCAGTACCTTGCTTATTGGAATTAATTCATTTTTCTCATTTACTTCGACAGTCACTCGTCCTTTCTTTGAAACACAGTCAATTGGAGGTACCCAAGCACTATCTAAAATAGGATATATAATTGAAGCATCTAACCATTTTAAGATTTTTTTTAATAACTTCTTTCATTATTGGGTTTAATCTCCTCTAAGGATCAGCTTTAGATTCATATTGTTCATCTAATAGAATTTTATTCATTCAAATTGAAGGACTGATTCCTTTAATATTTGCTAAAGTCGATCCAAAAGCCTTTTAATATATTTTTAACATTTCTATAAATTTTTGTTCTTAAATTCAGTTAAATCAGAAGATACAATAATAGGTAATGTAGATGAATCTCCTAAAAACACATATTTTAAATGGGTAGGTAATATTTTCAGTTCATGTTTAGGTGGTTTAATAAATGAAGGAATAAAATTTTTATTATCATTTTGCAATAAATCTAAAGTTTCAAATTTGTCCTGAATATAATCTAAATTCTCTTCCTTTATTTCACTCTCATAATATTCTTCTTGCCTTATTTTTTTCTTCAAACTCTTCCTTAAATTTCTCATTACTCAGATAATCAGTAACTTCCATCGTAAATCATTCATTATCTTTTTCTATTGCAGGATATTTCATAGCTTTCGCAATATTAAATGTTACTTCTTGATCATTAACTATCATTATTAATTCTCCTTTTTGAACATCGATCACAGCTCTCTCTATTACAAGAAATGGTCTCCCCAAAATAATAGGAATCTCTTTATCTTCCTCCACATCTAATACTATAAAGTCTACATGAAAAATAAATTTATTCACTTTTGCTAATACATCTTCTATAACTCCTTTAAGAAAGTTATTGATCGATCAACTATCTAAAGAGTTACAGTAGTAGGGAAAATATCTCCTAAATCTAAATGTTTAAAAATTGCTAGAGGCATAAGATTGACACTCGCTCCTAAATCACACAAGGCTTTTCCAAAAAACTTTTCACCAATAACACAAGGTATAGTAAAACTATCAGGATCTTTTAACTTTTTAGGAGTCTTTTTGTAAATAATAGCCGTACACTCATCACTGAGTGCAATGATCTCATGATCTGTAAACTTCATTTTCTTATTTAGTATATCTTTCATAAATTTCACATAACTTGGCATTTATTCTAAAGCCTCAATGAAAAGAATATTTATCGTTAACTTTTTAAGGATTTTCAAAAATTTTGCAAACTGTTTATCTTTATTCTTCTTTTTCAATCTTTGAGGAAATGGAGGTATTGGTTTTTCTAAAGGAATTTGTATTCGTTCATTTTCATTGTGGTTTCTTTCAATCTCTTCCTTCTCCTCAACTTCTATTTCTCTTTGGATTCTAGTTTCTACTTCTTTTTCACTTTGTAATTGGATAGCTTTAATTTGCTCTTTATTTTGAACTTTTGGATTAATTTCCACAGGACTCGAAAGAATTCTTAAAGGTCTGTTACTAAGTGCAATAGCAATATGTCCTACTTGATTTTCAATATTTCTAATAGCCACCCCTTGATTTTGTACTTGATTTCCCATATTCAACATTACTTCTTCCATCGTCAACTTCTTTTCCTTAACTTGTGGGTTAGGGTTAGAGTTAAATCTAAGAGGATAATAAGGTTGATAATTAGGATACCCTTGGTTGTTTAATATTCTTGAGGGGTTCACTGAATTGAGATAATTATTCCAACGAAAATTAAGGTGATTTTTTCATCCAGGGTTATAATAATTAGAATAGGGATTGTTCATTCGATTATTTATAGCATTCATAATGTCATAAGATGATTGAGTATCATTTATTTGCCCTAGTTATATTTTCTCAAGTACTTGTGGTATTTGAGAATATTTCACTCCAATTTGATCAATCTTTTCTGATATAGCATGAATTTGAGATGCTAAAATAAAAATGGCGTCAGAGTCATGAATATCGACTACTCTTTTAAGATTTGCCCGTTCAGAGGGCCATTCAAAATGTTTAGTAGCCATTTCCTCTATTAAAGAGTATGCTTCATCAAAAGGTTTTAACATTAGTGTTCCACCTGCAGCAGCTTCTATAATAGATCTAAGTGATCCTACTAATCCATTGTACAAAGTTTGAATTTTTAACCAATCTTGTAAAGCTTGGCGTGCAAATCTTCTAAAGAGGTATTTAAATCTTTCTCAGGATTCACATATCGATTCCCCTTCAAATTGACAAAAAGATGTAATATCGTTTCTAAGCTTAGCAGTTTTCGAAGGTAAAAAATATTTAGCCAAAAATTTTTTTGATGGTTCTCCCCATGTTCTAATAGATCTAGGTGCTAATAAATTTAACCAAGCTTTAGCTTTATCCCTTAATGAAAAAGGAAAAAAGTCTAAGCCTAATAACATCATTAGCACTCCATTATATTTAATAGTAGCACATATTTTAAGAAAAGAATAAGATGTAAGTTAGGATTTTTACTAGGTGTTCCACACAACTGATTATTTTGTACCATTTGGACAATAGCAGGTTTAAGTTTAAATGAATTAATAACAATATCAAGATTTTGAATAGTCAAATGAAGTTCATCTGTTGTCGGATTAGTATATTATTTTAAAGGTCTTGTCGATTTTCATTTATTTGATTATCTAAGTTATTCTCCATTTTGTTAAAATTTTTAATTTCTTTTTTTTTTGTTTTCAAATTTTTTTAATAGTACGTTAATAGTACGTTCTAATTTTCTGAATTGTAAGTTACTAAACATTCAGATCCAAAATTTTGCATAAACAAATATAATAAGCAAAGAATAATTTCTTAAAAATACTCTTAAATATATATGTATTTTTTAATGATTTTTTATATATTTTTTCAATTTTATATTTAACGCTAAATTTTCTAATTTACCAAATCTATTTAATTTATTATTAGCTTCCCCTACAACGGAGCCGAAAACTTGATCCCGAAAATATAGTTATGTAAAAATTATAAAGTTGGCTCCGCTTTACAACGCCGCCAAAAACTTGATGTGTTTTTTTATGAATAAGAAATTTAAGCAATTTATGTTGGGATTCTATGTAATTATACGTATTGTTATCATGTAATATAAGACTTTCTATTTAAGCCCCAAAAATAGATCCTACGAGGAAGGTTTAAATTTGAAATCATATATTAACTATAAAATTCATAGAAATAAAATGAAATCACTGTCACTAATTTTGAATTGTTTGAGATACTATCATAACTAAATTACTAACTACTAGAAAAACTAAAATGTAAAGTTCAAACAGTAACTACTAAACTATGTCTTATGTGATGAAGTTTTCTAATATGAAAAAACATCTTTCCCACTACAATGAGTTTTTGGTAAAATGAAATGAGATAAATGGTATAAATATGTATTGTCTCAACTAGAAGCAATTTTAATTCTCTACCCTGATTCAATGTTATAGAAAATCATTGGTTTATCTCAAGTTTAGTCCATAAATCCATGGCTAGGCTAGGAAGATACTGGATCTCTCTACAGAGCTCCCACTTCCCTTCCCCTGAAGGATAACGCTCGCTTTAGTTCTTAAACACTAAGACCGAATTGGGTATTTTAGTCTGTCACCCTAAAATCTCCAATTCTACACCCAACAAAGTATATTTACCTATTTATTTGCACTTAATTCCATCAATGAAATACTCCTTCATGGAATTAAATGTGATTCTCACTCTTGTTGTAGAACTCATAGTCCATTTCTCAGATCATATGTTTCACAACATATTTTAATAATTCAATTGGCCAAATCTAAAAGTAAATTAAGAATGTACTTGAAAAAACATTACAATTTATTTTATATTTTAAAATTAGCACATTCAAATTATCTCTTCATTTCACCATATCTTAGAGTTGGGAGAAAGATAAAGGAAACTTCTCATACTTCATGAGAACGAAACAAGAAAATATGAATTTCATAAATAAAGGAAAGTTCATACAACAATAATAAACAAACAACACTTATCTGAAACTCTTTCTCAAAGCAAATCCCTTGTAGCCTCTCTTAGAAGATGTAGGAAGAAGAAATCTCTCTCTTCTCTCCCCTTCTCTTCACTTATCTCCCTCTCCAACACTCTTAGAGAAGATTTCACACTTAAACTCAACACAAAAACTCAAAAAAAAATCAAAACTCAAAAGAAATAAATGACTAATGGACTCTAAGTGGTTGTTTGGAATGTGGAATAGCGTGGAAGAGAGTGGAAAACGGTCCAAAGGGGCAAAGTGGTCGAAGAGAGTCATTTTTCTTATCAATTTTTACTTTAAATAGAGCCTAATGTTGGTTCTCCAATAGGTGCATCTAAAAAATCTTTAAAAGGTGTCCATATTTGTTAAATCTTCTAGAAATCGGTCATGCATTGACATTGGCACTGTTGGCGCCCATTCTAGCACCGTGGGCGCCAGTAGCCATTTAATTAATCCGCACACTCTATCAGACTGGGCGTGAACGGTGTTAAACATTTTATCTAAAACTCCATTTTGACTCCAAATTCCATCCTTTTTTCTTACTTTTTTCTTCAAGTCCTAAAAATTAATAACCTGTAATGAAACATAAAAAATACCTTCTTTTCAAGTGCAATATCATTAAAAATGAGTAAAAATATAGGTCTAAATTTGCAGGTATTTTTAGTGCATCATTAGTGTGCACCTCTGCCCCACCACCCCCCATCACAGAGTGTCAACGAGTAGGACGACTCCCCCATTATTTCTACGGTTTACTTCATTAGCTCCACTTAAAAAACTTGGTCCCCTCTAGTTGTATGCCCTCTCCTGACCTCTTTAAATTGGTAGGGCATCATTCAACTTTTGGCCTCTTTCCTGTTACCTGGTTTTTACCTACAAGCTTCTTCTTGAGAGACGATTGAGATCTCTCAAGTTTATTCTTTTTCTCATCTATGATATGGTTTAATTTATCAATTGAAATTCAGAAGACCCTCAATATAGCCCCTTCACTTGGAGGTTTTTGCCACTAGGTATCATTGAAGTGGAGAAAACTCCAAATTGGTGGCACAAAAAGTTTGACCACTACTTTTATATAGAGGAAGTGGGCATGGAAATCCAAGTTGTTCCACTATTAGAAGTACTTATTACAAAATAAATGGGTCAATAAATGCATATAATTCTTTTATTATGATCGTAGTTTTCACATTAAAGATGTAAGTGAATAGTGGAATAAAATATGTACATCAAAAATAAGATCACCGGAATCTCAAGAAAATTCAACAGATCTCTCTAAGTGAAATGAGGCATCAAAATGATCAAATGATGAAGATGTCAAGCATCATTTCATGCAGTCAGAATCATGAGTTGACCAAAGGAATGTTCTCCTAAATGAACGAACCTTATACACCAAATCTGAGGAATAATCGTGTGTAATCAAGTTCCTCCACCAATTATGTGATTCTATATAAAGATTTTTAGTGGTAGTCCCATAAAATTTCTTCACAAGCTACTATGAAAATAACATATCCAAAGAAGAATTCCCCATCAGATTATAGAAATGCACTCTTCTGAGAGATTAATTTTATCTTTGCGATAAGAAAGTCTCTATAAGGGATTCTCTAGGAAAGCCAACCTACTACTTTCCAGCCAATCGAAGACATTTCTAGTCGATGAAATGTTCATTAAATGAGCAAATAACAAAATTATTGGATCATTAACAGCCCATCTCGTATAGTTACGAAAATGAAACAATGCCAATGAAAGTTATGAATATGGAAGAATCTCGAAATTAATTAAAATTATTTAACGGTGCATCAATTACTATTAATGTTCCTATTAAAATAGGGACAAATATATAACTCATGGGATAATAATACATCTAAAATTTAGAGAAATTATGTACACTTTTTTTGAACTTTTTTTTAGGATATTGCGCTTTAATGAAAGGTATTTGTATTTTTTTCCTTTCAGGTATAGTCAAATGGATAAAAAATGGTGAGAGGAGTGGAAAATGATCAAATTTAGAGAAAAAAATAAAGAAGATATGCAAATGAACCGTGGTGCCTAAGCGCCCAAAACTGGTGCTCAAGCACCGAAAAAATAGAGAATGTTGTGCCTAAGTGCCACATACCTCGCGCTTATGCGGCAGAGGCAGTTATTTGAAAATTAAATTAATTTAGATAAATTTTTGAAGTGGTGTTTGAAGCAACTCTTGGTGAAAATGTGGTTTATGATTAATGGGCACAAAAATCCATTAAATGGCTATTTAAAGGAGGCAACTCTTGGAAGATTCATTGAATTTTGACACATTTTTTAAGAGGCACTATTGTGTGTTGCTTTTGTAAATATTTTTTAATATTAAAAAATAGACACGTCCGTACTAATAATAAATATGAAATTCAATCCCAATAAAAATAAATTTATTAAAAATAATATTATCTTTTGAAATCTTTAAATTGTCAAACTCGTAATGATAACGTAAGTATATGTATCGCTCAAGTAATAAAGGACACTAATGGAGTCCTAAGTATCGATCCTATGGATAGTTGTAAATTCTTATGGCTATAATGTAAAACACAAAATTAAAACTACAATACTGAAGTTCAAAATTCAAATCTAAATTAATTGAGTGTATGCTAAATAAAATACAATTTAATGAACTAAATTAACTAAACTATTTGCTAAACTTCAGAAGTAAACTTATAAAAACTAAACAAAGTTTCTATGACGAAGAGTTCAAATTGAAGAAATCATTCTTACCCTTTATAATGAGTATATTGATTGTGAAAAAATTAAAATCATTTAAAATTATATATAAAATTGTATTGTGCCAAATATGAGCAATCATACTCTTTACCCTCTTTTAAGTGTATAAATAACCTTGACTTATCCTGAGTTTGGTCCTTAAGTCACTAATAGCAAAACACAAATTTCATATATCAAAGAAAGTTCATACAACACTGATAAACAAACAGTACTTATCTGAAAACTCTTCTGAAAACTCTTTCTCTTGTAGCCTTTTCTTAGAAATGCGGGAAGAAGATATCTCTCACTTTTCTCTCACTTTTCTCCTTCTCTAACACTCTTACAAAAAGTATCACACTAAATATCACCACAAAAAATCTAAAATATTAAAGCAAAATCACTAATTGAGTCCAATATGGAAGTGTAATGGAATAATGTAGTGCAAAAAATGAAATTAGAGGAGTGAAAAATGTGAGGAGCGCTTTTTCTGATGAAATTCGACCCCAAATAGAGGCCAAGGTCGGTTCTCCAAGAGGTGCCTCCAAAAACTCTTCAAAGAATCATCCAAATACATCGAACCTTCTAGAAGCGGGGTCTACACTGCCTTTGGCGCTGTCTGCGCTGGTCTGGCGCTATCGGCGTTGAGTAAAAAATCTCCGTGTTAATTTGTTCTACGCCTTCGGTGCTGCCAGCGCTGAGCATTTCTTCAAATGTGTCATTTTGACACAAAATTTCATCCTTTTTGTTTTCTTTTTCCTTTAAACCCTCAAAATCAATAATCTGCATGAAAACATCAAAATACTTCCATTAAAGTGCAATATCATCAAAAATAGGTAGAAAATATGGTTCTAAAAATGCATATATTCTTGGTGTATCAAAATCGTCCAAACTTACATGTTACTTGTCCTCAAGCAACTCCTTGACTACATAAAAAAATATGACTTATGATAAATACCTTAACTTTTAGACTTCCATATTTTAGTTTTCCAAATATAAAAGTATAACTTAAGAAAATTTCAAAACAACTCCAGTTTTATTTAGCATACACTCAATTACTTTAGATTTGAATTTTGTACTTAAGTATTGTAGTTTGAATTTTGTGTTTTACATTATAGCCATAAGAATTTACAACTACCCATAAGATTTTTAATAACAATAGTTACATAATGATAGACTTTAATCACTTTTAATGGTCTTAACCATCTGGATTTTAGTTTTCCTGGAAATAATCTCAATCTTGTATTATATAGTAGAACTTCTTATCCAGGTTCAAATTTCTTCTTAACA
>NW_018165133.1:154177-158343 GCF_001263595.1 Phalaenopsis equestris | reverse complement strand
TTTTCATTTTTCTCTTTATAGATTTTTGCATTATCATATGCTTCATTTCTAATCTCCTCAAGTTCATTGAGTTGCAAAAACCATATCGCACCACATCCCTTAAATTAAAATTAAATTCTTTAATAGCCCAAAATGCTTTATGTTCCAATTTTACTTGTAAATGACATGTTTTTCCAAAAATCAATCTATATGGGGACATTCCTATAGGAGTTTTATAAGCAGTTTTGTATGTCCATAATGCAGTATTTAGTCTAGCAGACCAATCTAATTTATAAGGATTTACAGCTTTTTCTAAAATGTGTTTAATTTCACGACCACTAGTTTGAGGATGATAAGCAGTAGAGAATTTTTACATTATATCATATTTCTTGATTAATTTTTTCATTCTCTTATTCCTGAAATGAGATCCTCGATTAGTAATGATTACTCTCGACATTCCATATCTTGTAAAATTATTTTTAATTAAAAATTTAGAAACACTCGGAGCGTCACATCTAGGGACAACAATAGCTTCAATCCACTTAGACATATAATCAACAACAAGTAATATATAAAATATTTTCAAATGAAGGCATAAATGGTCCAATAAAGTCTAAGCCCCACACATCAAAAATTTCAACTTCTAATGTGTAGATTAGAGGCAATTTGTCTCTTCTAGAAATATTTCCTACTCGTTGACATTTATCACATGTTTTAATATATTCATTAATATCTCTAAAAATAATAGGCCAATAAAATCCAGCTTGTAAAATTTTTTATGTAGTTCTATTTATTCCAAAATATTCTCCAAATTTAGAATTATGACATCTTTCAATTATCTATTGAGTTTCTTCATAAGGCACACATCTTCTAATAATTAAATCTTTACATTATTTATATAAATATAGGTCATCCCAAAAATAGTCTTTCAAATCATAGATAAATTTCTTTAATTGTGGATTCTTGATACAGGTGAAGTCAGTCTTAGGCCTGATCATTCACGGATCAACTTATGGGCTTGGATACCCTTCAATAATTTTTTTCATTTTGCAGTCAGTTCCAAGTATCCTATGAAAATTAGGAAAAGGTACTGCTACCTTGGAAACCCTTGGATCCAACTGAAAGATATCATTTGAAGATGAAAATGACATGGCTATGATAGTTGATCAATCTTCTCCGAATTCTCTGCCAGTACAACCCTTAGTCCCTGATAAGTTTTCGGTGATCCTGCACCAAATCAAGAAATTAGAAAAGGAGGTACAAAATGTGATGAATGCAATTAATAATATCTCTGATTTCTTCGATCATTTAAATTGGAGGATTATAGAACATTTAGATCATTCGAGACGTTTAGAAGATAGCTTGATACGACTGATGAGGAGGATGAAATTAATTGAGGAAGATTCAACTGAAGAATTTCCATTCCGACCCTTCTACAACCTCTTCGTCCATGTGCAATCAATGGGTGATCTCAGAGGAGAAACGAGCACAGAATCTGACGAGTAGTAGACCGCATATGTTACATTTATGTTTGTGTGTTTAGATTTGAACTTTATATTTGCTTTATTTTAGAATTATTCTTAAAGATCTCTGTATAGTTGAGACTAAGCATATGATGTTTTGTTTTCAGAGTTTTGAGTGTTGTGGCTTGGATTGCGACGCTGAATTAATGTATTGAGGTTAAGAAAATACCTAATTTAGGTGTGTTATGTAACGTTTATTGTATCTCTTGGAATTTATATATAAATGTGATGTTTTGTGTTGTGAAAGTTTGTGTGTGTTAAGTACATCATTTAACTATTTAAAATTATGTTTATAAAGATTAAACGGATGTCGTTTAGGCTTAGAATTGATCAAAATCGCAAAAATACAGAATTTGGACAAAATCAATAGAGTCCTCCGACGGCACCCTCGACGCCGCCGACTGCGAGAATTTCTCGAGACTTGTGTTAAAAATACAATAGAGCGCATCGATGACACCATAGACCCTGCCGTCGGCGAGATCGCGAAAATACCTCTTTAACCGCAATTTTGACTGGTCAATCGCCACTATTCATCATCCCTTTCCTCTTAAAAACGCCCTTTTTGAATTAGGGTTTGATAGATCTTGGATTGGGAGACAATTTCAAGGCTTTTTGACACCGAATTTGATCTTCTTTAGGTAAGAGCTTCACTCCAACAAGTATTTCTTTGAATTACCATTGGAAGCCATTATTTATATATTAGAAGTAATTTTTGGAAATCTTCTTTAATTTGATTAGATTAAAAAATGGCTCCACATTAAGAAAGAAGAGTTGAGTTCGACGATTCACGCTTCGTCAATGTGATGGCTCAAACTCGATTTACTTCGATACTTCAAGGAAAAAATGTATTCAAGATCGAGTTTTCGAGAGTCCGGGAGGAGAAATTGAACAGGTTAGTGCCGAGCGAAAGTGGGAAAACTTTTGTTACACCACCAATAAAGCCAATGCAAATGTGGTGAAAGAGTTCTACGCCAATGTGATTTATGCTGAAGATGGAATCGTGCAAGTGAGTAGACTTCCTGTGGAATTTACCGCCGCTGTATTAACACTTTTTATGAAGTCCCAAATTCTTACATTTTCCACTATGAATCATTTAGTATAATGGAAGGCCCCCTCAATAATGTGATTAACTTTCTCACTGATGGGAAAGGAACGTGGAAGATAAAGCAGCGAGAACGGGTAAACTTTTCTGCTTCCATGTTAAATGCCACCTCTAAGGCGTGGCACTATTTTATTTCCTCTACTATGTTACATGTAACTAGAGATAAAGCTATTCTAAATTTCTGTATTCAGAATAACAAAATTATAAATGTGGGGAAGATTATTTTCAAGAATATATTGACTACGACAAGGAGTGAGACTAATGGAGGTTTAGGACATCCTGGACTTATTTATGCACTTTACCGACTTTTTGGAGTGGAAACTGGAGATGAAGAGTGGGTTCATCCTATGAAACCCAATAGTAAATCAAAATTGAAAACTTATGTATCACATGTGAAATGGAGAACTGGAAGTAGGAGTCAGGAACCTTCTACTAGTAGAGACGTTCCCTCTCTAAGTTATGGCCATCCTCCTCCTTCTAGCTCCCCTACCTTAGCAGATTTGATGGATGAGTTGACCTTGCAGCGGAAGAGCATAGATTTGATAAATGAGAGGATTGGAGGTTTAGAACGCTGACATGATTATGATAGTGAGTACCTGTAGAGGCATTCTGATATTGAGATAGCCTATTATGATGCTCAGGCCTGACACCACAGAGGAGAGCCTGATGTTACATTTCTTGAATGCCCCCTATATACTCAGTATCAACCCGATCCACCTGCTAATCAAGGGGACGATGAAATAGTTTGGGATTTTGATATTTAGAATGAGATTGGTGTACTTATGTTTGTATTTTTGTTTATTTTTTTATGTTATGTATTCTTTTTATGAGACTAATGAATGAGTATGTAATTGGACTTTCATTTAGTGTACTTTATTGATTGTAATGTGATGTGATGTTTATTTTCATTTTTAGTATTTTTGTCTTTTTATTTAGTATTGTGGTTGTGTTAGGATTGTGTTGTTAGGAAATGTTGTGTTTGTTTTAGTTTTATACTTGTTTCAAAATTTCATCTTCTAGAAATTCCTCTAATAATTTATATGTGTAGAAAGCTCCTAATATTTCAGACCAGGTGAAGTAAAAATTGTAGAAGGCCTGCAGAAATTTCAGAATGATAAAAAAGTCTACAATACTTAGGTATGATTTATATTTGTAGTATTTTCTTTCCACCTTTATTTCATATTTAAAAATTTAAGTTTGCGGAAGGGAACGGAAGGGAAGAAAAAGATTAGTCATTAGATTTTCTCAATTTAAATATTTTAAAAAATTATTAATATGATTTTATGTAGTGAATTTAATTCAAAGAACTATTTTTTGTAGATATTTAAATATTATGGTAGATTTAAAGGAATATTTTTGTAAGGAAAATTAATTTTGTAGATTAAGATATTTAGTATAAGAGAATAAGACTATAGTTAACTATTTAAAGTAAAGAAAATTATATTTTGAAATATTAAGAATTTTGGAATTTTAATTGAGAAGAAAAGACTGGGGCTCAATGATGTAAAAGCTATGAAATACTTATAAGGTAAGAAATGCTTTGAGTTTCAAATTTAGGGAAA
>NW_018165133.1:152643-153541 GCF_001263595.1 Phalaenopsis equestris | reverse complement strand
TATTGTTCTTCCTGTAGCTAAGAAAGGTCTCTTGACCAAAGGAAAATATGTTGAGATTTTCATACCTATTTTACACTGATTTTGATGATATTGCAATTTAAAGAAAGGTATTTTTAATGTTTTGTTGTAGGAATGATGAATTAGGGTCAATGGAGCAAAAAGATGCAAAAAGGAGTGAATTTAGAGCAAAAAGGACCAAAATGTGGAGAATTACAGTAGGGCGCCAACGGCGCCATCGAGGCCGCTAACAGCGAGCTTTTCCGGAGGCTACGGGACAAATTCTCCAGAAGGACGCCGACGGCGCCATCGAGGCCGCCGACGGCGGGAACGGCGACTATGTGACATGTACAAAGGTAACTCTTGGGAAAGCTCATCCACAACTTTAAAAGAACATTTTGGTCGAAAATTATGAGAGCCTAGAAGGTCCTGAAGCCTGGAGAGCCTAGAGGAGGTGAGAGTCTTGAGGCTCTGGAGGTTAGAGAGGTTCCATTAGTGTTTAACAATTGTGAGGATTTCTTCGAGAAATTGTAAGAGTGGAGGGAAAGTGAGAGATTTCTTCCTCCTTGCGACTTCGAAGAGGAATTTTGTGTGCTGTAAAGAAAGAAAGTGATTCAAAGGAACTTTGAGGAGTGTTCTTGGTGAGAAATTTGGAGATAAGTTATTTACTTGTTATAGTTTGTATGGCTTTGATTTTATATATGAATTCCAAGTTGTGTTGTGCTTTCCCTATGAGTTTTGAGTAGTTTTCTCTGTCTTTCTCTTTGTCTCGAGATTTATGAAATGGTGATTTGAATTGGTGAAGCCATGAAAATGTTTAAGAAATTGTGATGATCTTTTCACTTTGATCTTAATTTACTTTCAATCTGGCCAATTGATTTGTTAAAATATGTTGAGTTTT
>NW_018165133.1:145654-152530 GCF_001263595.1 Phalaenopsis equestris | reverse complement strand
TATGCTCATATTTGGCACAATATAAATTGAACTAATTCATTTTATCCATTCACTATAATTTTTTTGCAAGGAGAAGGATGCTTTCTTATATATTGAATATCACAATTAAACATTATTTTCTATAATTAGTTATTATCCAAATTATCTACTTATTTCAATTGCCTATTAGTGACAGATTAGCAACTTGAACGTCGTTGTAGTTGAAGTAATACTTTTTATTAAATCTTAGTCCGTAGAATTCTACTTCTCCCTGTGGGATCGATATCTAGGACTCCATTAGAGCCCTATATTACTTGAGTGATACGTATAATTGCGTTGACAAATTCGACTTAAACATTATTGAATATCATATCTAACATCATTATTAAATCAAACATATATATAAAGTCACAGTCAAGTTTTTAACATCGTTGCTGGAATTTAAATCTTCTAATAGTGTCATCAAATTTTTATAATTGTTGATTTACAAAAAAGGTCAGTCAGCTGTCCAATAGTAACTCACCTTGAGCTCCCTCATATTGACCCTACCTATTAAGTGCTAGAGGTTAGGACCAATATGTGGAACTTCAAGTTGAGTAAAGAGACGTGTAGAATTTATAATGTTTAGGGTTCTTCTTCTAAATTTTTAGGAAAAGTCAACAGGAAAGTCCTATGGCTAGACCTTAGGCTACTAAAGAGGAAAAACTAAACCTCAACCAAAAGTAAGGTCAACAAATGGACCCCCAATAGGTGTGGTGTGTTGGGCAGCAAGGAAGTTTGCTAAAATCTATCCCTTGAAAGCATGGATGGGAACAAAAGTTATCTCAAATTGCAATAAGATCATCGTCCATCTTTCTAGATGTCCAGAGAGTGTTGGTCAGGTCATCAAATATTGCAATGGATTAACTTCTGAAATTAGGGGTAATCTTATGAGAAAACATGTAATGTCTAAGTTTTTGGGCGGCGAAAATCAAAGCTAGACAATACTTCTCAATAGGTGGATACCTACTTCTCAATAGGTGGATACCTTAGGTGGATACCTTATCTCTGTCGATTTTAGGCAGCGACTCAAGTAGTAGAGTGTGTTTTCTTTACCCTCGTCATTGACTTGGGCTAAGAGGGCTCCAAGAGAGTCGTCTAAGGTCGCAATATAAAGTATCAAAGGTTTCCCTGGGATAAGGGCTGCCAAAACAAGAGGTTTCATTAAATATTGCTTAACATCCTCAAATGTCTGCTTGAATTTATCTTCCCAAATGAATTTGGCATCCTTTTAAATTAATGCTGAGAAGGGTTGACACCTACCTGAGAGATTAGAAAAAAAATCATCTTAGATATGCCAACTTTCCTTGGAAGGAATGTAGTTGCTTTAAGGTTTAGGTGGATGCATTTCCAAGATAGCTTTAATTTTATATGGGTCGATCTCGATTCTCAGATGATGGACAGCGAATCCTATAAACTTCCAAGAGGTAACGCCAAAGGCGCACTTTAAGGGATTCATTTTAAGGTCATATCGTCGTAACCGTTCAAACACAATCATCAAATCATACAAATGGTCTATTTTTCACTTGCTCTTGATGACCAAATCATCCACGTAGTATTCCACTTGATTTTGAATGAGGTCATTAAAAATATTTGTCATTGCATGTTGGTATGTTGCTCCAGCGTTCTTTAGACCGAACGGCATCACTGTGTAGCAAAAAATCCCGATAGGTGTTCTGAAGGCTGTAAGTGCTGCATCTTTGGGAGCTATCTTGATTTGATTGTATCTCGACGATCTGTCCATAAAAGAGAAGATTTCATGTGTAGAAGCGATGTCCACCATCATTTCTGGTATTGGTAACGAAAATTCATCTTTTGGACAAGCTTAATTAAAATCTCTGAAGTCAACACAAACACATATTTGTCAATTTTTCTTCTTAACTGGGACAATGTTAGCTAACCATGTGGGGTATTGCTCTTCTTTTACAAAGTTAGCATCTATTAATTTCTTCACCTTGGAGATGACTTACTACTATATTTTGAGTAGCATTCTTCTGGGAGCTTGTTTTACTGAAGTCATATCCTTATCTACCCCGAGTTTATGAACTGCAACCTCTGCTGACAGTCTTGGCATCTCATCATAGCTCAATGCAAAGCAATCTTTGAATTTTGTTAGCAATTTGATCAGTTGTAAAGATTCTTCATCGTTGAGTAGAGAACTTATAAATATAGGTTGGGGTTATTCTGGGGATAGGTTGGGGTTATTCTCCAGTCCCGAGGTTAATTTCCTTCAATTCATCAACAATTGATTTAATTTCCTCAAATTCTGGTTGAACATTTTCTATCAGCTTATCAGTAGAGCCATCCTCCATATCAAGGCAATCCCCTTCTGATTCACTAGTAACAACCATACAAAATTCTAAATCATCAACAGGCCCTACTGTACTAAATCTGAGACCCTCTTTTGAGTTGGGAGTTGGACTTTTAACATTCTATATTTTTTCAAAAAGTTGTAATTTATCTTTTGGTATTTGTTTTGGCAAATTTCCCTATTGAATTAAATTTTGTACACATGACAAAAAATAACCAAAAGGTAATTCCACTAATTCATTAGGATCATCATCCAATTTTATCCAATTTTACATGATTTCTCATCCAAATTTACATGATTTTCAAGATAATTAGAAGTACGAGCATGATAAAACTTGATCGGCTTTGAACCAGTGCTATGGACTTCCTTGACCTCTAAACTCTCGACCTTTTGAGGGAGAATCAGAGTAAGGGTCATGGTGTTCACATTGAGGTTTATCTGATCAAACATCGTCTCATATTTGCTTTTCTCCGCATCTTCTAAGGATATCTCATACTGAGATTTCTTCTATTTTGTCATCATTATTTCATCTTCAGAACTTTCTTCATCAAAGATATTGATGGTTGGCTTAGTTAGTCCAATAATTAAGTTTGTTTTTCCTTATCCACGTCCCCGACCTCGACCTCAGGTGCGCGAACAAAAAGAACCTCCATCAACTTGTTGTAAAAGGATGGTGAAAGATCAACGAAGTGGAGTTGAATGGTCACCTCTTTGAGATTTTTTTAATCTTCACCTTTATTTGTCATGATTTTGCGAGAGAAGACAACTTTCTTTGGAGGTGTGTAGAAGGCAGCATCTTCATGAATACCAACTTCATGAACTGAAAATGATTGTAGATCACCCTTGATGCAATGTTCTTATCCCTCTTTGTAGTACTTAATGCATTGGAGTAGATATGATGGAACCATTTTGTGTTCATGAATCCATGGTCGACCCAGTAGAGCATTGAAAGAGGTCTCGGCATCGATGATATGAAACTTTGTGGTTGTTACTAGTTCTCCAACCTCCATAAGCAATGTAATGGATCCAAGGGCTCTCTCTCCCTTTTGGTTGAATCCTCTTAGCATCATTTTATCGATCGTAAGTTCCTGAGCTTCAATATCCAAATAGGTCAATGTCCGTAGACTCATCAATTTGAGTGATGTTCTAAGATCTACTAAAACTCTGGAAAACACAAATCTACCAATTTTAACGGAGATGTAGAGTGGACGATTATCGTCAGTGGTACTGAGTAGCAATTCTTCATCTGTGAAGGTTACCCCAGACTGTTCCTTCAATGAGCAAACTTCATCCTAGGATGTGCTGGCCAACTAGGCTAAATAAATGTCTAGGTCAAGTAAGACTGTAACCAAAAACTCTCTCATCTCCTTTGATAGGATCAAAGCATCGTAGATGCTTAATATGGCTGACAACTTCCTAAGATGAGCTACCACGTTGTAATCCACTTTGTATGGTCCTCTAATTTTCTCTTAGTTATGTGGTTCTTCCACAGATGGAGGTGGAGGTAGTTTTTCTCTAGAATATATTTATTTTCCTTTATATGTTGGAGCTATTATTGGGGGTAATACTCTCCCACTTCTTAAGTTCACCTCTATAATTTATTCTTCTTGAGATATCATTATTGAATCTTCTGGTGTTCCTTCTTTGTCAGAAAGATCTAAGTTGATGGCAAGCGGTGCACTGTGGTGCTCGAGAGTTGGTTCCTCACTCCCGGTGTTGTCATAAGCGGTATCGTCAATGTCTTCTTTTGTCTTGTTAGAGAGTTCATCGGACTCTAGTATGGTTTTTGGATCATTTTGGGAATCTAGATCGAGGCTAGATTGGTCAAAATCAGTTACGTTATCACCAGAAAGAGTTAAAATGTAGCCAAAATCACAATCATTGTATTCTTAAGACCCAGGAGGGGTAAAAAGATAATCATACAAAGTTTGAAGATTTTCTTCCCCAAATCCGAAACAACTAATCTAGTAGAGGCAACCACTATCCTACCCCTCGTGCCATCATTCTTCATGGTGGTATTCTTCTTCTTCTTTATCTTTGACGATGATGAATCTCCTGGTGAAATCTTCGTCTTGGGTTTGGCATGTTGAAGATTCTAAACGGAGGCATATTTTGAAGCATTCTAGATTTGGTTCAATATTTTTTTGGATGATTTGCTCCAGACTGCATTCCATCCATCTTTTCCAGTATATGCGGAAGATTGTTTTGATGCATCCTGGATTTGGTTTAGGACCCTCTTAAGCTTGTCCCAAGTTGTACTCCATCCATCTTCTCCAGTATATGGATCAATCGGAGAGATTGGCCCAGTTGAAATCATATTTATGGAAACCTTTTCAGGTTCTTTTAAATATTCTTTTGGGATCGTTATATTTCCTTTATTAAGATTCTTCTAGAGCCAATTCTTAAAAATGAAACAATCTTCTATAGTGTGCCCAAGCAACCTGTGATATAAGCAATAATTAGGTTGATCATGTTTGTCGGCCTCTTCAGTTTTCTTTGTTTCTTTAGATCTGGTAGTCTGAATTCAACCTTCTTCATCAGACTTCTGAACATTTTGGATATGGCTTCATCTTTGAAAGAATACACCATTTTCTGTCATTTTGCTATAAATATTCTTTTATTCTCTGTTCGGGATGATCCTCCTTGAGGCAGTTGCTGGTTAGATTGGCTACTCTGTTTTTGAGCAAGCTGTGAAGATTGGCAAGGATTTTTCTGGATACATCTTCATTGGTTATTTTCCTTTATCGACAGTCACTACTGTTCTTGACTTCTTTTCAAATACTCTTGTTGATTTAAATTTCTCGTGAGAATCCATATGTTTAGTTTCTTCTTAAAGACTGCTGGCTTTGTGACCGCAACTTTATATATGCTTAAAAATACAAGATAAATATGGACGCAATAAATATTCAATAATGGTAAAGTCACACTTATCAACGCAAGTATATGTATCGCTCAAGTAATATAGGGCTCTAATGGAGCCCTAGATATCGATCCCACAGAGAGTTGTTTAGAACTGCGAACTAAGATTTTAGAAAAGCAATACTTTAATCACAACAATGAAGTTGAATTTGCTTATCTTTCACTAATAGGCAATTGAAATAAATAGGTAAATTTAATAACTATTAAATAACTGATGATACTAAGGAGGGTCTAATTGTGATATTCAATATATAAGAAAGCATCCTTCTCCTTGTCAAAAAATTATAGTGAATGGATTAAGTGAATTAGTTCAATTTATATTGTGCCAAATAGGAGCATACCTATTCTTTACCCTTTTGTCCAGCCATAGAGATCATTGATCAATCCTACGCTTGTTTACTGAATCTGCAGTTAGGCTGGGAGGATACCGACTCTCACTTCGGAGCTCCCACGTTCCCCTCACCTGAGGGCTAACATCTACACTTCAGCACCCAAACGATAGGACCAAATTGGGGATTTTAGTCTGTCACTGTAAAATCTCCAATTCTACGCCCGATAATATTATTTCCCTATTTATTTGCACTAAACTTCCAAGGGCTTTGACCTCCCTGAATCTTGGATGTAATCTTCACTTTTGTTGTAAAACACATTATATTTTAACTAATCAATTGGCCAGATTGAAAGTAAATTAAGATTGAAGTGAAAGATCATCATAATTTCTTAAACATTTTCATGGCTTCACCAATTCAAATCACCATTTCACAAATCTCAAGATAAGGAGAAAGACAGAGAAAACTACTTAGATCTCATGAGAAAAACACAACAAAAATCGGAATTCATATATAAAATTAAAGTCATACAAACTACAACAAGTAAATAACTTATCTTTAGTTTCTCCCCAAGAACACTGTTTGAAGTTCCTCTTAATCTCTTCCTTTCTTTACAACACACAGAATTCCTCTTCGAAGTAGCAAGGAGGAAGAAATCTCTCACTTTCCCTCCACTCTTACAATTTCTCGAAGAATTCCTCACAATATTGGAACCTTTCTAATCTCTAGGAACTCTTTCTAGCACTTCCTTTACTCCCTAGTTTTTTTCCCTCCTTCTCTAGGCTTTCCAATTTTTGGCCAAAATAGTCTTTTAAATATGTGGATGAGCTTTACCAAGAGTTGCCTAAGCATCCCTTCAAAATTTGGCCTTATCGAAAGCTTGAGTAGGCATACCGTCGAGCTCGCCGCCGGCGGTCTCGAGGGAGCCGTCGGCGGACTTATGAGAATTTTGTCCTGTAGCTTCGAGAAAAACTCACCGTCAGTGGGGTCGAGGGCTTTGTCGGCGGCCTTGTTCAACTGTCCACACTTTGGTCCTCTTCGCTCCAAATTCGCTCCTTTTTGCATCTTTTTGCTCCAATGACCCTAATTCATCATTCCTTCAACAAAACATCAAAAATATCTTTCTTTACAGTGCAATATCATTAAAAATA
Source organism: Phalaenopsis equestris (assembly GCF_001263595.1). NCBI lineage: Eukaryota > Viridiplantae > Streptophyta > Magnoliopsida > Asparagales > Orchidaceae > Phalaenopsis > Phalaenopsis equestris. Next base: position 145,802 of record NW_018165133.1, on the reverse strand, counting down.
GTATAAATTAAGTATGAAAGTCTCAACATATTTTCCTCTGGTCAAAATCTCTCAAACTTAACTATTAGTTGCTCTCAAGTAATTTTAGTACGATATAAAAGTTATGATCTAGTGCAGTTAAGTTTTAATTCAGAAATACTATAAGTTT
>NW_018165133.1:143644-144324 GCF_001263595.1 Phalaenopsis equestris | reverse complement strand
ATAATCCGAAAGGCATTTTTTGAAAAGCAAAAGTTTCAAGAGAACTAGTGAATGATGTATTTTCTTGTTCCTCAGGAGCAATAGGAGTTTGACGGTAACCGGTATATCCATCTAAAAAAATAAAAATATTTGTGCCCAGCAAGTTTATCCACTATTTGATCTAAAAAGGGTAAAGGGACGTGATCTTTCCTGGTGGCAGTGTTTAATTTTCTATAATCAATGCAAATACGCCACCCAGTAATTTGTCTGATAGGTATTAATTCATTATTTTATTTTGTTTCAACAGTCACTCCTCCTTTCTTAGAAACACAATGAATAGGACTTACCCACGCACTATTTGAAATAGGATATGTAATTCCAGTGTTTAACCATTTCAAAATTTCCTTCTTAACTACTTCTTTCATCATTGGATTTATTCTCCATTGTGGATCAACTCTTGGTTTATATTGTTCATCTAATAAAATTCTGTGCATATAGATTGAAGGGCTAATTCCCTTAATAATAGCTAAGGTCCAACCAAAAGCTTTCTTATATCTTTTCAATGTATCTAATAGTCTTTGCTCTTGCAAATCATTTAATTCTGAAGATATAATAATAGGTAAAGTAGATGAGTCTCCTAAAAATACATACTTCAAGTGGCTAGGCAATACTTTCATCTCAAGTTCAGGTGGTTTTATAAT
>NW_018165133.1:142715-143422 GCF_001263595.1 Phalaenopsis equestris | reverse complement strand
AAAATAACTTCGTCATTCTTTTCAAATTGTTCCTTCTCTATAAAATGTTCTTCTTCTTCAAAATTCTTTTTTATCTTCAAAATGTTCTTTAAAATGTTCATTCAGTAGATGTTCAATAATTTTCATGTGAAAATATTCATTATCTCTTTCAATAGCAGGGTATTTCATAGATTTTGTAATGTTAAAAGTCACTTCTTGATCATTAACTCTCTTAGTTAATTCTCCTTCTTGAACATCTATCAAAGCTTATTCAGTAGCTAAAAATGGTCTCCCTAAAATAATAGGTATTTCTTTTTCTTCTTCCATATCTAAAACAATGAAATCCACAAGAAAGATAAATTTATCCACTTTTACTAACACATCTTCTATAACTCTCTTAGGATATGTAACTGAACGATCTGCTAACTGTAGAGTTATAGAAGTAGGTGAGACTTCTCCTAATCCTAATCTTTTAAAAATTGATAGAGGCATAAGATTAATGTTGGCTCCCAAATCATATAAAGCTCTTCCATAAAATTTTTCATCGATAGCACACGGTATATTGAAACTGCCAAGATCTTTTAATTTTTCAGGAAGCTTTTTTTGTATAATTGCACTACACTCTTCGCTAAGTGCAACAGTTTCATTATCCGTGAACTTCTTTTTCTTGTTCAGAATATCTTTCATAAATTTCACATAATTGGGCATTTGCTCTAAAGCTTCTACAA
>NW_018165133.1:120232-141745 GCF_001263595.1 Phalaenopsis equestris | reverse complement strand
AACCAATCTGGTAACGAATGATGAGGGCATTTCCTAAGAAGATCTTTAAATCTCTCCCAAGCTTCATATATTGACTCTCCATCAATCTAACAGAATGATGTTATGTCATTTCTAAGTTTAGCAGTTTTAGATGGAGGGAAATATTTGGATATAAATTTATATGAAAGCTCTCCCCAAGTTGTAATAGATCCCAGTGCTAACATATTTAACCACATCTTAGCCTTATCCCTCAGTGAAAAAGGAAAAAGTCTAAGTCTCACAGCATCGTTTGAGACTATGTCATACTTAAAAGTAGCACACAGTTCTAAAAAACTAGCAAGGTGTAATTTCGGATCTTCATTTGTGTACCTCCGAATTGATTATTTTGTACCATTTGGATAATAGCAGGTTTAAGCTCAAATGAATTAGCAGCTACATCAGGATTTTGGATAGATAAGTGAATTTCATCTGTTGTAGGATTTGCATAATCTCTTAGGGGTCTAACTTGGTGTTCATTCTCTATTCCATGATTGTTCAGGTTGTTTTCCATTGTATCAGAATTTATTGGTTCTCTTCTTAATCTTCTAATCCTTCTAGCAGTGCGTTCTAATTTTGAATCGTAGGGTATAAGATTTTCAGGTCCAAATTTACGCATACAATTTGAAGTCAGTACTCAGTAATATAATTATCTAAATATAAAAAAAAGTTGTAATTCAAGTAAGAAGTTTCTAATAATTCTAATTTGTCCATTACTCTAATCATGATTTGACTCACTCACTCCCCTACAACGGTGCCAAAAACTTGACTGTGACTTTATATATGCTTAAAAATACAAGATAAATATGGATGTAATAAATATTCAATAATGTTAAAGTCACACTTATCAACGCAAGTATATGTATCACTCAAGTAATATAGGGCTCTAATAGAGTCCTAGATATAGATCCCACAGGGAGTGGTTTAGAACTGCAAACTAAGATTTTAGAAAAGCAATAATTTAATCATCAATATATAAGAAAGCATCCTTCTCCTTGTCAAGAAATTATAGTGAATGAATAAAGTGAATTAGATCAATTTATATTGTGCCAAATAGGAGCATACCTATTCTTTACCCTTTGGTCCAGGCATAAAGAACATTGGCTAATCCTACGCTTGTTTACTCAATCTGTGGCTAGGTTGGGAAGATACCGGCTCTCACTTTAGAGCTCCCACTTTACCCTCACCTGAGGGCTAAAAATATACACTTCAGCACCCAAACGATAGGACCAAATTGAGGATTTTAGTCTGTCACTCTAAATCCTCCAATTCTACGCCCGATAATATTATTCCCTATTTATTTGCACCCAACTTCCAAGGGTTTTCCTGAATCTTGGATGTAATCTTCACTTTAGTTGTAAAACTCAACATATTTTAACAAATCAATTGGCTAGACTGAAAGTAAATTAAGATCGAAGTGAAAAGATCATCATAATTTCTTAAACATTTTCATGGCTTCACCAATTCAAATCACCATTTCACAAATCTCAAGACAAGAAGAAAGACAGAGAAAACTACTCAAATCTTATGAAGAAGACACAACAAAACTCAAAATTCATATATAAAATCAAATTCATACAAACTACAACAAGTAAATAACTTATCTCTAGTTTCTCCCCAAGAATACTCCTTGAAGTTCCTCTGAATCTATTCCTTTCTTTGCAGCACACAAAATTCCTCTTCAAAGTAGCAAGGAGGAAGAAATCTCTCACTTTCCCTCCACTCTTAAAATTTCTCGAAGAATTCCTCACAATATTGGAACCTTTCTAATCTCTAGGAACTCTCTCTAGCACTTTTTTTACTCCCTAGATTCTTTCCCTTCTTCTCCAAGCTCTCCAATTTTTGGCCAAAATAGTCTTTTAAAATTGTGGATGAGCTTTCCCAAGAGTTTCTTAAGCATCCCTACAAAATTTGATCTTATCCAAAGCTTGAGTAGGCATAACCGTCGAGCTCGCCGTCGGCAGCCTCTAGGACGTCGTCGGTGGAATTCTGAGAATTTTGTCCTGTAGCCTCAGGAAAAACTCGTCGTCGGTGGGTTCAAGGGCGCCGTCGACAGCCTAGTTCAAATCTCCATATTTTGGTCCTTGTCGCTCCAAATTTATTTCTTTTTGCATCTTTTTTGCTCCAATGACCCTAATTCATCATTCCTGCAACAAAGCATCAAAAATACATTTCTTTACTGTGCAATATCATTAAAAATAATATAAAATAAGTATGAAAATCTCAACATATTTTCCTCTGGTCACTTTGCTAAATAGTTTCTTGAAGCATTTGATGGTGAGTCCTTTGAGCACGAAAACTACTGGCCCATGGATGTTTTTTAGTAAGATCTCAATCACGTGATATTCTTATAGCTGAGGTTTACACTTTACTCTATGGTCTTTGCACCTCAAGATGTAATCCACGAAAGTCTCGTTGGGCTTTTCCTTTTCCATCATGAGCTCTCCTATAGAAACATGGTGTTGTGCTTCGGTAAATCTCTTCACAAATAATTGTTCCAGCCCGACAAATGTCTTAACTGATCCATTAGGCAAATCAATATACCAATCAAAAGCAATCCCTGACGGGTTGTTTACGAATTGTTGGAAGGGTAAAGCTTCGTTACTTCTTGTGTTGTCACAACTGGCCGGAAAATGTGTTATGTGTTGTTTGGGATTTTCAGTCCCATCAAATATCTTAAATTTTGGGGACACAAAACCCTTGAAGAAGGGTACGACATCAAATTCTTCTGGGTAAGGTCTACCCTTTAAAACCAATGCACCACTCTTACATTGGGTTAAGGCCTGCCGAACTTGCTTGACCATTTACTTAATATCCTTCTCCGACATGGCGCTCGATGGAGGATCCTTCTTTGGTTGCTCATTTTTGTTTGCTGAGGTGACTTCTCTTCTTTCATCTGTAATATGTATAATTTCTAGTTGGTTGACGTTTGGAGAGGCTAACTGTGGGGGTTAAGATTATCCTTGAATTGTGGTCATGACAGTCATGGCTGCAGCCATCTCTTCAATACTTTTCTCCAGTTGGCTGACTTGCTCATCCCTTAGGAGGATAGCCTTATGCAGCTCATCTATGGAGTTCTCTTCGACAAGAGGTTGAGCCTCGTGCGCAGATGTAGTGGCTCTAGTTTCAATGACATGGAAATCCATGAAATCTTCTTCGAGTTAATCATTATAATTAAAATCTTCATCATCGTCATCGATGAAAACTCCATGTTCCCGAGCCAACTTAGAAATCTGGACCCTGAGCTATTCAACTTTTCTTTCAATTATTGATTCTTGATATGCGTTAAGATCTGGAGGACCCTGCTGTACCTCCTCCTCTTTTTCTTCCATCGCGCTGGCAATTGCTACGACAATGTCAAATATTTAGGACCCTGATTTTATTCTATGACCTTGCCCTGCGGGCTTGCTCGACTATATCGGTACAGCGACCTTGGGTATCCATACCTTTTTCCTTGACGGTGATGTCTTGAGACGGGGTGTCTCAGCAAAAACATTGGTATGTCAAGGAAAGGTATGCTCTCCATGTTGCAGACTAGATACAATAATGGGAAATCTATTAGTCTTATCCTTTGGGACTTTAGGAATATCCTTATAATGTGCGATCAGTAGAATTCTTGAACCAAGTTGTTCCTTAGCTGGTTGACAACCTGCAGTCCTGGTGATGGTAGAATCGGTGGTAATTATGGAGGTATCAACTCTGCTCCCTAAGCAGAACCAGATAGGAAGACGAGCAGACAAAGCTTCAGTTGATTTCTAAGATCGTCTGGCATATTTGACGTCCTTTATAATTTCTTTTTTTATGCGAGGGGACACTGTATGTCCCACTCGTTTAAGTAGTTCACTAACTGAGCAACTTTCCTTGGTAGCTAGCCTCTTGAAAATTGAATTGACTCAGGTGATAGGAGTGGACTTCTTTCTTTCGTCACCATGTCCATGAAGTGATGGTAAAGTAGCGGTAATTTTCTGGATACTCTTGTACCCATTGGTACCCATTAAAGGATGGAATTTACTTCCTCGCAGTAGTGGATATGTTTTCAGTAATCTTGACTCATCCTGGTGAGGATCTTCCTTAACAAATATGTCCTTAAGAACCTAAGCTTTAGTATCCCTCCAAACCCTCATATTACAATTTCTCCTTTGGGTTTCAGTTAGCAGTGTAGTCTTTGAACTTTATTTGATCTCAAATACTGATGGTGAGACAACCAATCCCTCAGCCAGATCTTTAATGATCATGACTTCTTTTCCCTTAGCAGCAGTGGGAACAACAGTCTTGGTGGGTGTCGTGGTGGCAGTAGTCTTGACCCTCTTACAAGAAGGAGAAGGGAAGTCCTGAAGACAGTTCAGGTTAAATTCAGCAGATGGCTCCTGAACTTCTGGAGCTGTGACTTTCATTGTGACGAACGGGGCTTTCCCAAGGATGACCTCGAGATCATCAAATCCGGTTCCAAATTTGATGGTGGGAACGACATTGTGGGCATTGCTGCTTGTCGGTAGGTTGCAGGAAAAAGTTAGCCTTGGGCACGCCATTGCAGCAGCTTCAAAAGAGAAAGCTCTGGGGTTAGCTCTTTGGCTAAAATCTCGTAATCTTAGTGCAAGCATTAAAAATTTAACAGGGGTTAATCTGTAGACCAGGTAAGTTTAAGTTAATTTTTTTTATTTTAGTAAGAGTAGTTTAAAAGTAGAAAAACTTGATTAATATAAGGAATTTTTAAAAGCACGCGCAGCACGACACAATTTGATTTAATTTACAAAATAGCAAATCAAAGTCGAAAAGGAGATGTGAAGTGTTTAGGACCTAGTGCGGGACCAACTTAACAATGCACCATGCCCAGGTGGAACTAGTCCACCAACACACCTATTGGGGTCCAACCCCACATAAAGATTAAAAAGTCCTTAATGGCCTCCTGAACCTCTCTGTTCAAAGGTGATTGAACAGACGGTCTTGAAGACCAAAAGAGTTGACATTACTTTCCCAAGATTGAAATGGGTAAAGCATGCAAATGGACGAAAGGTGATTTGGCTCATAAGAGACATGAACACATTATTGATGTATGCAGATAATATTTCTTGATTTAAATGGAGAGGAAAGTTAGTCCCTAGCGGAGTCACTAGAAGCTGTCAGCACTATTTTAAGTTGTGGAGTTGCTCGTTGTATGCTGTCGGCCACCAGAATCAAAATCTCGTCACCTCCTTTGAAAGGACATTTTAATTTGCATATATATATAAGTTTTAGAAAAATATGAAATCAAATTGACCCCATATTTTTTATAGTTTAAATTAAAAAGCACTGTACCTCAAACCCTATATCTATCCCGAAGGATAAACACAAGATTTGAGGATGAGGCTCGATCAAATAAACTAAGAAATATATGACTTCCGTTTGGTCTGTGAAACTATTTTATTTGCCGATAAGTTCCCCTATCTAAAATGAATAATTAAATAGAGTTTATATTAAGATGGGTTTGGACAAGCTTCTTATAACTGCAAGCCGCTACAGTTAATTACATCAGTTAATTACATCTTAACAGTTAATTACATCTTAAATAACCGAAGTCATTTAAGAAAACTCTCGATAAAAATTAAGAAAATATTATCTTCAAAGAGGTCAAAAGGATAAGAATTTTCAGCGACATCGGACAAGCAAGGTATGAAATGGAAATGGCTTAAATTTGGAACATTTATTGTAGAATCCAAAGGAGGAAGAACTAGGGGATGTCACTGTCACAGATCCGAATGTCACAGATCCGAATGAGAACCTCGGTGACTTCCAAGTCTATCCTATTGTTTGGCTTCAATTGAAATATTTAATATTTAGGTGTTGTATCCCGCCAATTTTATTTGTTAGGGCTTACATTCGTGTGAAACGATCACACAAATAACCTAGACGTGAGGGTTTAAGTCGTGACAGACGACAACCTCGGAATCCTAACATGAGTTTGGGCTTAGATTGTGTAGTAGAGCTGTACAAAGGCCTAAAGATGAGGTGAGGATTTATGTTGCATAAGATGTTGCATAAGCAGAAAACCTTAAAATCCTATGGCTTAGTTGCTTAATTCTAAGGAAGGAAATTGGTTTAGCTGTGGAAGACATGTTTTGTGGTTGAAGATGATCGTGTTCCTCACAGTGCTAGCTTTAATCTCCTTATCGTGACTAGTTCTGTCAAGTTATGATGTCAAATCAGATGTCCTAATGGTTGTAGTTCTTTAAATGTTATGAGGCATATTAAAGTTGATTAGAGCAACAACAGTTAAGATCCTATGATTCCCTCATTTTGGTACCACTATTTTTTATTGGATTCACTTACTCCAAATGAATTTAATAAACTCAACTTAATGAGTTCCATACTTTCATCTAGACAATGGGAAGTCTCGTTAGCAGCCATAGATTGCCTCCTCCGAGGGATTCCTGATCATCCACTAGAGACGTCTTAATTTTGTTGTAGTTGTGGTTTTTGCGATGTTTGTGATTAAATTTTGAGTTGTTTTATATTTGAATGTTGTGGCAGTGAATTTTATCTTGGTTTATTTTAATTTGGTTTTGGTTTTACAGCTATCCTATCAGCTTTGGTTTTCATATAGGATTGTTATTTAACATGCAAGTTTGTAAGCATGAAGGTACAGTATAGAAAGTAAAAGGGAAAACGGTACTATAAACTATAAAAGCGTACCTGGCGAGTCTTCTCGTTTCTACCTCCTGAAAGGTCAATACTTGCAAGGCATGTATATAATGTTGCAAGAAATTTAAATTGCATGAGTAGATGAAGGATTAGCTACTAAATCCCACGTTATGATTTAGTTGAATCTCGGAAGATCCTAGTAGATGATTTTAGGACAAAACACGATAAGTTAAATTTGTCATTCAAAACATCCAAATGATTCCAAAGTTCTCGGGATTTAACCCTGAACTACCTTGAGGTTCCCTTGAATTACTTCGAGTACATTTTGAACTTAACATATTGTTCCATCAATTATACGAGGTTGAAATGTGACTCCACCGTTGCTCAGTGAAACTTAACAATTTAATTATCCCAAGGATAGTGTACCGACTAATCAATTGATGTTTCATTTAAGAGTTATGTGAGTGAGTGCCCCTAAGGCAAGTTGAGTTATTTAAGATTGTGGTGCCCACAAGTAAAATTGTACTTGGAGTGTTTAAAAATATTTATTATCAACCCAATTATCTTCTAAATCAAATCGATTGAGCTTAGATATTGAGTCTAGGTCACTACCAAGACCTTAGAAATCATAATGGGGAATTTGTTAAAGGTTAAGATTTTAGTTTAAGTGATGTGTATTTTTATTTAAAGATCAAATTATCACCAATTTTGCGCTTAAGCAAAGTAAATTATCATCCTTTTAGCTTAAGCCTCTCATTCAAGAAACTTTTGATGTTATCGACTTCTAAGTCATAAAGATTATGGGAGATTATTATCTGTTGATGTTGTGCAAAGGTGGTGGGTGAGTTTCTACCTTATAATCCCATTGTATTTTAATCATCCAAACATGTTTTTTAGGATCAAAGTTACCCATTTATCCCTGGTCAACCCTAAATTTTTATTAAGACGCCAAAGCCCAAAATGACTACCTTGCCTTTGGGGGACTTCACCCCATAACTCTTTAAACACAACTCAAAAGACTTTGAGGATTTATAGTGTTATACTCATGAGGTAATTAAAATGCTAGAGGAGGATATGTGGACCTCTATAAATTGTATTTAATTTAGATAATTATTTAAATTTAGAAAATAGGATTTTCAAAAGTTAATTTATTTAATTATCCAAAATAAAATTAATATTTATGAAAAAAATTATTAGAGGTTTCATAATTTTTTGAATCAAATTTCTTTTTTATTATTTAATTTTAGATCAACTTTCATGATTTATTTAAATAAAAAATAGAATTTATATAAGAAAATTATTTTTTATATTTTTTATTAGGCTCCTCTGAGTTCAAAAAACTCGATAATAAAATTTTGTATTTTTGTGATTTTTAATTTATTTAATATAATTATTTTAGTGAGAAAAAATGAAAAATTTACTTTTAAGCCTTTAAAATTTATTTTTAACTTAGAAAAAAATAGGTAAAATTTTCCTAATGAATTCTAAGTGATTAAGGGGTATTCCCATTTGTTTCAAACCATTTGTTTTGAACCATTTTTTGTATTTTTGGAAATTTTGATTATTTTAATTATTTTTAATTCAAAATATATTTGAGAAATGAAGTATTTTCACAAAAATAGGTTTTTTTATTATAAAATGCCCCTGATCACAAGGAACTCAGAAAGATAGCTTTCACAACTTTTCTAAGCATATTTAATTTAATATAATTTTTTTGTACAAAAAGCAAGGTTTCCTTAAGGAATCCGTTTTAGTGCCAAGACTAAGTCAAATAATTTTGGTGCTTTTAAAGTGGGTAGAAATGATTTTTATGAACAATGTGGAGTTGATTTTGTTAATTATTTATATGTGTTTAATTTACAAAAATTAACACAAGGTATTTACATCTGAGAAAGTATAAAACTTCACAACATGATTCAAAGCATCAAAATATTTTTCCTAGATGTCTTTAACCACAGGAAATCTACTAATTGTTCTCATAATTTTCCAAGTGATATTTTGATTTATATAATTAAAATAAGCCAAAATGATCACCTTAGCTTGAAAATTATGGTTAGAAGCATAGAGATGTCCTCTGACCTTGGAAAAATCAGAAGACATGGCCTCTGTCATGAGGAATAAACCCTCAAAATTCCAAGCCATGGTGAAATATTTTAAGTCACGGAGAATTAAAATACAATAGACGGTATTTAATTAATTAATAATCAGGGAGTGAAAAAATAATTTTTTTATTTTTAGTCCACATTATTCTCCTTTGTTCACTGAGCAATATGAAAAATTCACTTTTAATCATTTAAAATTTATTTTTAACTTAGAGGCACTTTTAATCCTTTAAAATTTATTTTTAACTTAGAGGAAAAATTAGGGAAAATGTCCTAATGAGTTCTAAGTGATCAACGGACGTTCCCATTCATTTTGAAGCGATTTTTGTATTTTTGAAAATTTTAATTATTTTAATTATTTTTAATTCAAAATATATTTGAAAAATAAAGTATTCTCACAAAAATGGGTTTTATTTTTATTAAATGCCCCTGATCACAAGGAATTTAGAAAAATAGTTTTCATAATTTTTCTAAGCATATTTAATTTAATATATAATTATTTTTATACAAAAAGCAAGATTTCCTTAAGGAATCCTTTTTAGTACCTAGACAAGTCAATTAATTTTTCTGTTTTTATAGTGGGTAGACATGATTTTTATAAATAATGTGGAGTGGATTATGTTAATTTTTTATATGTGTTTAATTTACAAAAATAAACACAAGGTATTTACATTTAAGTAAGTATAAAAATTCACAACATGATTCAGAGCATCAAAATATTTTTCTAATATGTCTCTGATCACAGGAAATCTACTAAAATTATTCTCATAATTTTTCAAGTGATATTTTGATTTATATAATTAAAATAAGTTAAAATGGACACCTTAGAATTAAAATTAGGGTTAGAAGCATAGAGATGCCCTCAGACCTTAGAAAAATCAGAAGACATGGCCACTGTCATGAGGAATAAATGCTCAAAATTCCAAGCAATGGTGAAATGTTTTAAGTCATGGAGAATTAAAATACCACAGAAGGTATTTAATAAATTTAAAATCAGGGAGTGAAAAATAATTTTTATTTTTAGTCCACATTATTCTCCTTTGTTCATTAAGCAGGAGAGTATTTTTCACTTATTTTTATGATTTTTCTAGAGAAAAATATGGATTTTTTATATTTAGGCATTTAAAAAAATTTAAAAATCCTTATTTTTCTACTTATCCATGCTGAGCTGACTGGATCCTAGGCACCTTTGAAGGCTCCACGCGTTGCTTCTCCATTTGATGTTGTCAGCCACGTAGCCTCCACGCGGACTACGCTTTATGCACCATGGATCTGTCTGGCTTGATCTCCTCCATCCATTGGATACACGCAAGATCGAACGGCTCTATGTTATTGTCTCCAAGTAACCTAACCAACCGTTCACACTAAAACCTTAAGATCTTGGCCTAGATTCAACCAAATTGTATGGGGTTTGTTCTTAAACCTTCATCTACTAAAAATGAACCTATCTATATGGATTATATGGTATGAAATACAGTAAATGCGTATGGAGTATTAAAGTAAGCTCAGTTTTAGGTTGGAGTTTAATACCTTTGTCTGAGAGAGGAGGCCTCAATCAGATGGTTGTGGTAGCTTTGATTGGTCCCAGCGAACCTCCAATTAAAGTCCCAAGCCTTGGTAAAAGGTCTAGGTATGATTTTGACCAAGCTCGATTTGAGGTATTGATTGAAGTCTATACTAGAGGCTGTTTGAGAGGGGGCTTCTGTGGGGGATCAATTCCTCTCACTATGGGGATGGTGTGTGCACAATTAATTAAGGTTTAGTTCAGTGTAGAGCTGTGGGGAAATATGTCCTAGTTTTGACTGACATTTTGAGCTCAAAATTGAACTCTCACAGAGGGAACCAGAGGGGGAAAATGGTGGTCTTGAACTGAGGGGGTCCTAGCAAGTCTCTGGAAGCAATTTGAGAGAGTTTCCTTAGAAAATTTTCAGCTCTTCTTACTTGGCCATTGAGGTGAGGTTTAAATAAAAATGGCTTAGGTTGGGTGTCAGGGCCAACTGGGGGGTGGAAAATATTGCTTACGTGGAGGGTTTTGAACTGCTAAAGCCAATTGGAATTGCCTAGCTCAGATGGGTGAGTTTGGGTTTGAATTTGAGTTTGGGGCTATCGGTTTTGGTGTTTTTCGGACACTAGGTCGGTTGGTAGGGCTAGGAGCGGTGGCCAGGAGGTCAGGTGAGCCAGTGGGAGGGTTAATTATAATTAACCCTCAATGACAAGTGATGAGGAGGAAGATTTTTGGTTAAGTCCCTTAAATGGGCATAAATCCAGTAATTTGGGGATCCATTGGTCCATAGCATGCCATGGCCGGTCCAAATGGGTTTAGCCTGTTCCTTAGGAGGAGCTTAGTGGCTGTGGAGTCATAAATTTGGTGATTTTAGGGTGGTTAGGCCAATTTTGGTGTATGGGTTCAATTTTGGTCCAAATGGCTTAAAGTTGGGTTTGGGTTAGGCTAGCCATGACTTTGAGCCCAAATGATTAATCAATAATTTGTAGATGATTATAATAAAGATTTTTGGTGAAGTATTAAAATGATTTTAAGTTCAATTAGGGGTTCAATTTGAAGGATTTTAAAATTTTTGTCAATTTGGGTATGTTGGGCTAGACTTGGGCCTAGGATGGGCTAGGCTTGGGCTAAGTCCAACTTGATTGTTGAAAATGGTGTATAGGAACATCATGTCCATAGGAATGTTATGAAGATTTTTAAACATAAATTGGGTGTCAATTTTGCGGTTAAGGAATTCAATTTGGTGGAATTTGGAGACATAGCCAGTTTGGGGCAAATTTGGAGATTTTTGGATTTGGGTTGTAATTAAATGAAATTGATACCTCAAAAAGGCCAATTAAAGGTCAAGCTTGATGTATATGAATGATATGAAGAGTTTAGGATTTAAATTGAGGCCAATTGAGTAGGCCATGGGGTTCAATTTGGTGGGAATAGGCCATAGGAACAAAATTGGGGGTTTGACTTAGATCAAAATTGGGCTCAAAGCATGGACCAATTGAGCTTGTATTTGGTTTAAATTGGTCACATGGAAGGTGAATTTGAGTTTATGATTAAAATTGGGGGAAATTAGAACCAACTTGATAGACATTTGAGGTAAATTCGGGGAAATTGTGCCCTTAAAGGCAATTTGGAGGTTTTGGTAAAAAATGGTCTAATTGGTCAAAATGGATCCAATTGAGGGGTCCAAATGAGTTCTGGAGACATTTTGAGTGATTTTGGATGCTTTGGGAATGTTTGGGGTGCCAAGGGTATTTTTGTAACTTTGACACTTTTGGGGGTATTTTGGTAAATTTGGAATTTTGGATGGTTTTGGGTAGCCTTGGTATTTTCAAAAGATTTGAAATGACTTTTGAACAAGTTTGGGTATTTTGGATGAATTTAAAGATTTTGACCAAATTTTGGGATTTGGTGGTGTTAAGGTAATTTGGGTAGGTTTGGGTGTAAAAAGGCAAAGTTGGATATTTTTTGTAGAATTGGGAAGCTAACCACCAAGATGGGCTATGGACAAATGGAATTCCCATTTGGGTCCTCTATGTATTGGTCTGTGACTTTTCCTTCTAACTTTATTTTTTTTATTATTTTTTTCTATTTAGCTAACGCTTCTTAAATAATTATATTAAAGAGAAAAAGAATGAGAGGAAATCTAGTATAAAATGAAATATTCATTTTATACTTTAAAAGAAAAAAACTAGTGCAGAACATTACAAAATAAAGATAGACTCCTCACTTAACAGTGAGTAATATGATTACTAAAATTTAGAAAATAACTCTTAAAATACCAATTAATAGTATGATAATATTATTTTTAAAATGCAGATGATCTGTGTCATGACCTAAGATGTTCAGTAGGGATACTCTCCATACTCAATCACTCTCGGCGGTGGAATCTTCCAGACTTGATGCCCATAGATAATAGCCATATTTTTTTCATGATTTTTCTCAGGCACCTGCAAAACTGTCTCCCGTTGCAATGTGACTGCCGTGAAGTTAGCAGAAAACTTTAAAGTCTATAGTAGCAGTGCAATCCTCGGGAGGTACTAGAAATCCTTGAATCTGTCTTTCTTAATTGCTTTAGAAAACATCTCATTAGACATGGTATAAGTAAAAATTGATAAAAGAAGTAATTAATTATAGTTTTATGCAACCATGAGGCTTCACAGAACTCAGTATATAAACCAATGAATCTGTCACTACAAGAAGACAACCTACCTTATTAAAAATGGGTTCTTGGTTTCTATTATCCTACATACTACCAAACTCGTGTGTGTCATTTTTGCATATCACCAAAAAAGACCAGCCAGGAGAACCGCAAAAAATCATAACACCTAAAAAAAGAGGGTTGCCTCTATTATGATTTCATTTGTGATACCAACCAATTGTAATAAAAAGGTCATCCAGAAGAGCCCATAAGGTCGAACATCTCATCATAGACCTCCAAAACCCACATAAAAAAAACAAATATAATGCTGAAAGAAAAAAAAACACTTACAAATTATGTATAAGATAAAAATAATCAATGTCAAATACGCAAGGAATGGAAATAAATATGAACTTTAGAAAATATAGATACAATAAATAGTAAATCTCTTTAACAACCATTACAATTAACAATATAATAAAAACACAAATCACCCTCCAAGTATCTCATCTCACTTACACATTCGTGGTCGTTAGTACAGGTCTCGAGAACATTATTTTCAGTATGTTACAAAGACTGCCAAAGATGTTACTCATATGCCTCAATTGGGACATGTTTATGATCCTTATCCATCCTATCGTAGTCGATGTCATTGTGGGAAAGATGCCACCAAATATAGTTATGGAGAGTCATCGTTACAATCATAATCTGCATCGATTTGGGAAACTGATAAGATGACATATCACAAAATATATCTCATTTCTTCTTCCAAACACCAAAGTCCTCTTAACAACATCGTGTAAGGATGAATGTATTTTGTTGAAAATTTCATTCATGCCCAGCGCGACATTACTTCAAAATCAGGTATGTGGTATCTCATATCAGATTAGGGCTTGAGATGCCCTCCCTGTAATGAATATCCATCCTTGACCAAATAGTATTTACCTGATGTCAACTGAATGATTACTATTGAAATAAAAAATAATTAGGAGAGTAGGTCAGTCTCCAGTGAATCTATGAGTGGATATGTGAAGTCATATTTGTTATTCTATGTTGCATATTTGAAAAATTGACTATCATGTGCAATGCCGTCCTAACTGGCCATGATAAAATGGAAACACATATTGAAGTCGCATACTGCCATGATATTCTCTGTTGGGGACCAACAACAACCGATGAATGCGATCATCTTATCATTTAGAACACGTGTATTAACGTGTGTTCCATCGATTGCTCTAATACAATCCTAAAAAGATAATAGGATTATGTCATTACATATTTATATGAAAATTGAATGTTATAAATATGATAAATTACCTTAAAGTATGGAATATACCGCACATCGTGTTAAATCTCTGTGGGGTTCGTTCGAATGTAGGATCTTTTGGATTTTCGACTCATGAAGAAAAACAAACAAGTGCATTCGCCCTTACAGAGAAGTATTTGCAAATCGTTTTGGTGGAGTGATAAAATCGCTTCATAGCTCGCATTGATTAATTATGTGATAACATGTAGAGGATTATTGTCAACAGCTCTTGCAAAGTCATTTAGGATTAGCCATGAATTCTATGTTTTCCATGTAGTTCTTTCAACAGATCGGTCAACAACACTTATGTCATGCAGAACATATTCTTAAATCTCATTTGAAGGCCCACAAGCAAATCCCCAACTTATTTTTTTATCAACATATAAGGATTTCATGCAAGGGGAGCGTTCTATGTACGAGTTATAAGATCCATACATCAAGCATACGACGGCTGCAACTCTCCTTATTCACTTTTCTCTAGTTGCATCCATGCAGCTTAGTATCGAAGAGGCCAACACATAAATATCAGTGAATTAGATACAATCATCTAAGGTTACAAAAAAAACCAACGTAAACATATAACATTGCGGAAGTTAATAGAAAACATAACGAAGTATTAAAAACTCTCAAGTAAAGCGGCATGTCCAAAATATTTAAATATCCAAAGCACCATGAAAAACCCTAAACAAATCAAAATATCACACAAGAATCCAATTAAAAGAAAATGTCTCCAAATGTCACTTCTCCCATAAAAATAGCACAGGTAAAGCACCCGCCATCGTTATGAAAAACTCTCTTCGGGTTGAATCTTCAAACAACTTTATAGAAATGAATATAGAGGCATGTCCTTTGAAATTTCTAGTGTTGCATCCAGACATCACATAATCTGCTAGACAGAAGATGCTTATGATGTGTCAGAGTCATTGGTGCATGAAGCCACGAATTGTTAGATCTGGCTACTAAGAAAAGCTGCTCCTACATTCTTTTTATTTTCAACTTAGGGACACTTCGACCTGCTCATGGACTCAAGTTCATGGAGGTCCGGTTGGGGCCTTTAATGGAATCACCTACCTAGTCAGCTCCCAAATTTTCAGGGATGCCTCCAAACCCCTTCTCACAAGAGACACATGCATTGTTGTTCGTTACAACGACACCACCAAACATACAATCCAACTTCTCCAACTCAGATCTATTCCATTATATTTAATTTTTTTTTTTACAGCAAGCTCCACCAACAAATTCATATAATATGTAGTTGAATTTAAAACAAATTAAAAACTGACAAAAATAGAGGACATTATAAAATTGCTCACTCTCAGTCTCTTTGCCCATCATTCCTTGGAAGCATCAATTGTTCACTTTATCTAATCCCAATTATTTTTTGACTGCATCCTATCATACTATCTGTCGGTACTTTTCTTGAATTTTCTAATAATATTTTGTCAACCTTCCTTGTTGAAATAGATTGTCAGCGTATTTCCCATATTGACTTCCTTGAGTCGAAAGTCGCAAAATATTAACTTTGTCTCTTTATCCGACATTACAGATGCACCAGCCATTTTTGTCTTAACCATTAAATTACTAGAATGAAGAAAACTAATTAACATAAAAAGGGATGACACAATATCACAAATCAAAGAAAAATATGAATGACACAATATCATCACCAATGCCACAACCCTCCACACACCAACATCTCCACACAGACAGCACCACCTCTACACACCAGCACATCAAGGCACCAACACATCGACCACACCACCAGCATCACCTACACACAATAACACCTCTACACCAACACATCCACACACTAACTACCTCCTCCACAACCACACACTACCACCTCCACACTAACACCACCACCTCCACACCAACATTTCCACACGTTCGCACAAATACAAGCACACACTAACCACGACATCCACCACACCACCACCAACACCTCCACACATCAACATCTCCACACAAACACAACCACACACTAACCACCACCTCCATAAACACACACAAACACCTCAACAAAGATGCCACCATCTCCACACACCACCACACGGACACCACCAGACACCACACAGACACCACCACGTCCACACCAACATCTTCACACACCAGCACATCAAGGCACCAACACATCCACAACACCACCACCACCTCTTTCACACACCAACACCTCCACATAAAGAAAATCGAACTAACCACCACCTCCATAACCATGCACGAACTTTTCTGCACGGACAACACCACTTCCACACACCACCACACATGCACAAACACCTCCACACCGACACGAGCACCTCCACACCAACACCCCCAGAGACTAGCATATCAAGACACTAACACATGTACCACAACACCAGCACTTCCTCCACACACTAACCCCCACCTCCACAACCACACACCAATACCTCCACACAGACATCACTAACTCCACACACCACCACATAACCCCACACAGATTCTAAAACCTCCCCACACCAACCACCATTGCACTACTTCATAAACAACACCACACCAGACCAACTTCTCCAAACCAGACACCAATCACCTCAACGCCACCAACCACCATCACCAATAGCACAAGACACCACTCCACCACCTCGACATCGCCTTCTCCCACAACACACCACGACCTCCTCACAAGGTATAACCAAAATCAACAACCTCTTTCATCCATATTTCAAATTCTCACATAAACATCAAAGATAATGGTAGAACCCCATTCCATATTTTCCATTTGAGACAATTACATACAGACAACAAAACATTGTTATCTACAAATTAAGCATTATCTATCATTTGAGGCAACTACTTACCTGGAACCCAAATTTTTAAAATTCTCAGTGGTTACATACAGAGCACCCGAAACAGTGCCATCTAAAAATAGAGAATCCAAGAAAAAGCAACTTTCAATCCATTTTTTTCAACAGAGGCAGTGACATGTAGGGCGCCGAAACAGTGCTATCCAGAAATCAAGCTACTTTCATCCATTTTTCAATGTAGTGACATACAAGGCACCTGAAACATTGCTATCTACATGCATGGCTCCTGGAACAGCGTTATTTACATACAAGGCACCTGAAACACCATTCCATAGGACCATACAAATCGCAGAACTGGCAAAATCCAAAAAATTCTCATAATAACCATAGACGAAAATGAGAAAGCGAGAAAATTAGAAAGCGCTGAATAGTTTCCAAAAAAAATTTACAAAACCTACATAACGCAAATGAGAAAGCCAAAAATCACAAGAAGAAAACCATTCAATTGAAATTGAGCACAAGACCTACATATTGTGCACAATAACTAGAGATCAGAGAGAAGAGAAGAGGAGAAAGACAAGTTGCCACCATACAGAGCCACATGAGATGCACGAGAGAGGCACAGTGGGGATACCTAAACAACGGGGTAAAAACTTCGTGAGTGTGATCGAAAGAGTTAGCTAGGATAGAAGAAACACAAGAGAGAGAGCCACATGGTCGAGAGAGGCAGGAGAAACTCGTGCAAGGGCCGCAAAGTAAAATTTATTTGAAGAAACACATGTCGTGGGGTCGAATCCGCGTCCGAATTTTCACAAATTATTTAGGAACGTCACCACACCGCTTTTCTAAATGGCTGGAACCACGTTTTCAAAACGCATCACGCCAAAAAAACTGCCCCAAACGGGTCCTAAATAATCAGAGTTAAAGCCTTCCGAACTTCTAGCTTTTCTGTTATTACTTCTAAATGTAAAAATAGAAAAACAGTTTCAAACCAAAATTTGAAATGTATTTTGGTACAAATAATTTTTGAAAGATAAATTTAAAAGTCCTGAAAAACTCTTCATTCCAACAAAAGTTATGACGGTAAAAATAATAAAAAATTATGTCTAACAAAACGTACTACATTTAACATTCACCCCTCAATAGAGGTGACCAAATTTTAACCATTTAAATATTCTATTCGAAATAAAGCACAGCAGTACAAAAAAAGTAAAATAACAAAAATATTCAAATAAAATAAAAAATGTTTATGGATCATGCCTCACATTTCCAACAAAGGTTTAATCAGTTTAGTGTTATTTGAATACTTGTAATCCATCAAGTGCTGTTTGTAATATTAATTGTCATTATCTCAAAATAATCGGAAGAATTGAGGGGGGTTATAATCTTTCTCATATTTCCTCTTCTTAAATGAAGCTGGCCGCCCTCAAGGTCAGCATCAGCATTTGGATTAACCCCGTAAATGCTTGGAACATGCTGCTAAATCTCAAGATACGGGTGAGCCACACAAAACTGTTCAATTAGTGATCAAAACCCTAAATGAAGTACAAATCAAATTAGAATTGATAGGACAAACAACAGCAAATAGTACATTAAGCTGACGAAGCATTGTTGGAAGAAAAAGCGACATAGGAATTAGAAAGATCCAGCAGCTATAAAGCTGAGAATATCTTCCCTTCAAGATTCCATCAAGAAAAGAAGAAACTACAAATTTCAGTCCTCCAACCAATGAAAATATTAGCGAACCTCACAAAACTTCAGAAAATGAAAAAAAAAAAAAAAAGGAAAAAGAATTCACCACCAACACAACCGGAAATGATTTTTACTGTGTATATCGAGTGTATTGACTCACCCAATCCCCACCAAATCTAGCTCCATATCAAACAAATCAGTATGTAGACCTCTTTCATTTCACCAAATGCAATGTAACAAGACGAACAAATCAAGTGGCAACTTCCGGTCTGGGTAAAAAGCAAAAACCAGTGAACAGCTGAAGAGGAAATCTTTTTGTCACAGGGCACTTTTGTGACCATCTCCACTGCCTTCTGCTCATGTCAAATGCTAGAAGAGCTGTGGCGCCATAGCTTTGAATGTATATAAGGTCATCAGAACCACTGCTAGCAAAGACATCGTCAAACTCCCCAAATCCTTGAAAATACTTGTGAGGCATTCGAGCAACCTCCCGCCACTCTTTCTTGTTAAGCTCCCAAATTCCTATTCCCTTGATAATATCAGGCCTATCAAGTTTGGCGATCCCCCCAACCAGCACGAGCTTATCACTGAGGTTCATCAGCCTACCACAAGTGAGGGAGCATGGTACCGATATCGACGTGCTCATCAGAGTGCTTGATGATCTGGCAGTGAGATCATACATAAGAAGCCCCTGACGAATTAAAGAATTACCAACCACACCAGTGCAATGAATCAAGCAATATAAAACACCCTTGCATATCACACCTTCATCACCACCCCTCCATCCCACCAAAACCTCTGTAGCCAAAGTCACCCATAATTCTCTTTGTGACTCATAGAAGTGGATTGAAAGTTCCCAGTGAAGAAAATCTTCAGGTACTTGCTTCGTTTTCACCACAACAACATCATAGCCACTAGATTCCGTGTTCATGGAAATGGCGAGTGCACTGTAGTCAGGGGATTTCACACCAGGAACTTCAAGGAGCTTTCTCTTGTTCTTTGTTATTGGGTTACAAACAAAGATGCAGCTCCTAGTATTATTGTCCATAAAGCAAACTAACCCAGATGAAGAAGAGATAAACCAGTTACGCTTCTCAATACAAGGGAGCTCAAGATTATACCATTTCCGAAGATCTGGATCATAAGCATATCCTGCTGCGGTATCATTGCAGGTGAACATGAAGTACCAAGGTTTCTGTGGCACCCGATTGGCCCATATGGTCCTCCTGGAATGTATAACCTCATTCCATCTTTTGCACACACATGCGGCCTTAAATATACTTGCAAGAGGGAGAAACGAGAGAATTCTCTCCAAAAGATCATTGGGGAGAAAGTTCTCCATGGAAATTAGGTCATATTCGGCTTCGTCATTACCCTCCGTAGTTTGCTTTAAGTGATGTACGCTATCTTTATAGTAGTATGATTCCCATGATGTTCCCCCCTCCATAAGTAGCAGGAACAATGGAGAAAAGAATCTAAGCAAATGACACGGAAGATATAAAATTCATCACAACATTGTCAGTCTTAACCCAAAAAAATTATAGAAAAATAAACATGGTTCATAGTGCAAACAAACAGTACAGATTCAAGGACATCAATTGCGTAAAGGTCAAAATACATATTTAACCTATCGATATTCTAAAACTCGCTCCCCCAAAATATTTTCTTTTAAATTTGTTTCCTTTATTATTATTATTTTTTTTTTGACAGAGCAAGGAAGACATATATCACAGCAGCTGAGATTAGGCAATCAACCTTCAAACATGACAGTTTAGCGAAACATATTTTCATAATATAGATTCCATCTAAATGATAAATTGAAGGAAAAAAAAGGTGTCCAATGTAGTTGACGAAAGTGAGAGTACCAAAATAGAGTTTAAACCAGTTAGTCCAGTTGCATATCACGAATCTAACTATGAAGAATACGGATAAAGACTCATTAGGTTTATCGAAAGAAAAAAAAACCTTTCAACAAAACAACCTGCGCATAAGATTAATCAAATCATAGAAGAACATCAAATGCTAACAGCACAAATAATCCAAAGAAATTAGAATTAAACACTACATCAGTCATGGTTTATCAGAATACTCCAGCAACATGAAACTCTAGAGCCACTTCAGATTATTTCAAAAGGTATTTCCACCGCATGAGAAATATAATCAATCATCACAGCATCCGCCGAAGCAGATATCTGTTCAGAGTAAACATTCAAATTTACAAATAGCAAAAAAGTAGAGGACTACATGACAAAACAGAGAAAAGAAAGAACAGATCCGCCATGGAAAACACATAATTCCCGAAAAGGAAAGTTGAAGACGAAATCGGTAGAAACATAAGAGTTAGGAAGGATTTCACGAAATAATACCTCAATGGGATAATACTGAAACAAAAAAAATGACCTAAAGCCCTCTTTCCTCTCGCACAATAAATGAGTCTTCCTCCAAATAAGGGAAGAACACAGCTTAACAAATGACGGAGACGGTGTGAGCTAATGCGCCATGGGGGTTCGTTTTATAAGCATCACGCCGTTCGAGGCGTAAGGCGAAAGAGACGAGATGACGAGCCTTCTTGGTATATTCCGCGTTGCTTGTGGGGGTGAAGTAGGGCAAGATAACACAGCTCTGGGGATCCAGAGAGAGAAAGTGCGTTTAGAAGGGGCTCAAAGGAGAGAGCGCAATGGTTTTTCCCCCTTTCGGTGAGCGAGCAAAACGACAAGCTCGGAAATACGAAGGATGGCTGTTTGCCTTTAGGGCTGTTTGGTCCCTAAAGGGTTTCAGATTCACAGAGCGTTATGGTGGCGAAGGAAGGAAATATATGTATATATTGGAGAAAGGCCTTTAAATGCGTACCACCAAATATATACATATATATATATATA
>NW_018165133.1:119436-120191 GCF_001263595.1 Phalaenopsis equestris | reverse complement strand
ATATATATATATATATATATGATTTTAATTACATACCACCAAATTCCTATGTTTTACTTATTTAGTACCTAAGATTTATATCGAACTTTAAACCAATAGAAAATCACTAATTGAAATTATCAAAGTGAAATACACCCATTTATGGATAAATAAAATGTTATATATATAAAAATTGAAATTTAGATTTTAAATATGTAAATACATACGAATTAAGTGATATGTAAGTAGGGGTGGAGCCAGTCATTATTGGATGGAGGACAAGACTTCTGCATCTAAAAATTTTCATAATATTTTCATTAAAATTAAGAAAAACATAAGTTACACAACTTTACAATTTCAATAGAAAAATATTAAATAAATATAATATAAAATTTAATTTATTATTTTTTTAATAATATTCATAAAGTTGTTAAATTTGATGATTATATGTAATTAATTTATTTTTAAAAATAGAAAAAGAATCAAATAAAAGAAATATTAGGTTAAACTTTTGTTCTTAATTTTTCAATCTTAATAACTATAAACATGTTAGCATATAATATAAATATAAATTTTAATATTCATTATTTATTGTATATATAATACTACACATAAAAAGTTAAACTTAAAAAAATAAAGAAGTAGCCGTAATCTTACACTTTATATATATTATGTTTTAAAGTTTAAAATTATTTGGTTGTTTTTTTTTTAATTAATTTGGAGATCTCTCTCAAATATAGAGATATATATATATATATATATATATATATATAATT
>NW_018165133.1:114949-119126 GCF_001263595.1 Phalaenopsis equestris | reverse complement strand
TATATATCTCAAAATTTTCTAATTAAGTTTATAAATTTTATTTTAAGTGAGAAGATTAACTAGAAATTTTAAAATATAATCTTTAGCAGCTGTTTGGCTCTTTCGCAAGAATTACTATTTAATTTAAATAGCATTTAAGTAAATCTTAAAAATTTTTTAAAAGTTTCAATTATGATTAGAATTTGTTGGGAGGACAACAATGCCATCATGCAAAGTCTTCAAAACTCACTCTGTTCTCCTTCTCCTTCTGTCCCAGTCTTACCAAAAACCATTGAATAAGGTAGCGCTTTTTTTCTCCAGCATTTCTCCCGCCCGACTTCGTGCCCTAATCTTATAAATCAACATTTGAACGGACTTACGAAATCGCAGATTTAATGCAATGCAGAGGAAAAACGTGATTTAAGAACTTATAAATTTTCAAGATGTAATTTTTTTTAGTTTTATTTTTTTGGGCAACAATTAACTTAAATCCAGCAACCAAATAACACTTGGCTTATGAGCCAGAGCGTGAGAGGTTGTTGAAGCTGTCCGGGCCAGTGGGTGTTGGGCACCTAATTCCCTTACAGTAACTCCGCCCGTATATAGTGTATATACGACAATATATAACAATTACAACAAATTAGGCGTTAATAGTATTAAACATTTTATGTTTTGTTATGGACCGCAAATTTTCAAACAAAATCACATATATCGAAGAAAATTAAAAAAATTATTCTGAAAGAAACGCATAATTATAGTTGAAATAATCTCCTCACGATGACTGTAAATTATTTAATGCTACAAAATTTAATTATGTTTCCAGCTTGAGCTCAGTTAATCGTTTCAGCATAAATTAGGCTGAACTTGCTCCTTCATTGTCTTAATACATTACCATACCTTGTATAATCTTGAGGAAAATGATTGCTAATTATTGTCACCTCTCCAACTAGCCAACGTCACCTCGACACCTTATCATAAGCTATCTTTTCATGGCTTGAGGATCCCAAAATTTTACCATTTTATTGCATTTTGTTCGCTTTAATTGGAACATACCAACCGTTCAAAACTTCTATAAATGTCCACGATTAGACAAAATATTGCAACAAAAAAAGGGAGGTCGACTATAGACATTTTGCTTATTTGAAATTTAGTGATGTATTTTCCTCGAATTATTTTAATCAATTTAGCAGTTTTATTTTAATGTCATTAGCCTAAACTATCATAAAATCATAAGGAAATTTACATGTATGCCACATAACTTTTATGTTTTAACACATTTAATACCTAAAATTTGACATATATATGTAATATTTTAGTCTATAATTGCATCAAAGAATATGTATAAAAATTTGTATTGGACTTTAGAAAGTCATTCAAATAATATTTTTGATATGATGTAAATGATTTGATTGTTATAAAATTAAATAATATAGTCTAGGTTCTACATATACATAAAAATTGTGGTATGTATGAAAATTCTCCTAACATATTTTCAAAATTGAAAACATAATTAGATTTGCACGGTTGATGCTTAAAATGTATTTAAACGGGTTTGTGTACTAACAATTTTGGATATAAGCTGAGAAGGCAAATTCAAATGTTATGGAAATTGAAACTCAAAGGAAGCTCCTAGTTCAATATTTTCAAGCTATTTCATAATCAAAGCAGCTTTGGTTATAACAAATAGGCAAGAAAATACAATCTACTCAATAATAAATGAAAAGAGGAGCTTCAATATACAACAACAACAACAAGCCTTCATCCCACTGCGTGAGATCGGCTACATGAATTCTTTTTCTCCATTCCATCCTATTGAATGTCATATTTTCATATAAATCTAATAAATTAAGATCATTTTTTATTCAATATGCTCAAGTCCTTCTAAATCTACCTCTGTCTTTCTTAATGTAAGTCAAATTGAAAACATCCACTCTCATAACTGGATCATCAGATGGTCGATGTTTAATGTGACCAAAACATCTAAGATGAGTCTCTCTAATTTTGTCTGCCATAGAAGCTACAACAAGCCTATCACACATGTTCATTTCGCATTTTGTCTCTAAGTGTCAAGCAAATCATCCACCTATGCATTCTCATCTCGGCAACACTTAACTTAATTTTATGCTTCTCTTTTAAAGGCCAACATTCTGCTCCATAGAGAATTGAAGGTCTCTCCACCACTTATAAAATTTTCCTTTCAGTCTAACTGATAAGTTTATGCTTGAAGCATTCCTCCACTTCAACTAACCACTAAAATAGTAGAATTTGAGAGAATTTAAAAGCAGAGTTTAAAATTAATAACTACTAAACTATGTTTATGTGATGAAGCTTTTTAATATGTAAAAACATCTTTCCCACTACAATGAGTCTTTGGTGAAATGAGATAGGATAAGTTTATTCAGATATGTATTTTACCAAATAGGAGCAATTTTAATTCTCTACTGATTCAGTGTTATACAAAATCATTGGTTAATCTTAGGTTTAGTTCCTAAATCCGTGGCTAGGCTAGGAGGATACTTGCTCTCACTCCAGAGCTCCCACTTCCCTTCCCCTGAAGGCTAACTCTTGCTTTAAGTTTTAAACAATAAGATCTAATTGAGATTTTTAATCTGTCACCCTAGTAATCTCTAATTCTAAACCCAACAAAGTATATTTCCCTATTTATTTGCACTTAATTTCATCAACGAAAAACTCCTTCATGAACTTAAAAGTAATTCTCACTATGTTGTAGAACTCATACTCCATTTCCCGGATCATATGTTTCACAACATATTTTAACAATTCAATTGGCCAGATTGAAAAGTAAATTAAGAGCGGAGTTGAAAAACCATCATATTTTATTTTAA
Source organism: Phalaenopsis equestris (assembly GCF_001263595.1). Classification (NCBI taxonomy): domain Eukaryota; kingdom Viridiplantae; phylum Streptophyta; class Magnoliopsida; order Asparagales; family Orchidaceae; genus Phalaenopsis; species Phalaenopsis equestris. The sequence goes on along the minus strand of NW_018165133.1, from coordinate 116,301 downwards.
ATTTTAACATTGGCACATCCACATTATCTCTTAATTTCACCATATCTCAGAGTAGAGAGAAAGATAAAGAAATCTTCTCATACTTTTAGAGAAAGATACAACAAAACAAAAATTTCATATATAAAAGAAAGTTCATCCAACAATAATAAACAAACAACACTTATTTGAAACTCTTTCTCAAAGCAAATCCTCTGTAGCCTCTCTTAGAAAATGTAGGAAGATGAAATCTCTCACTTCTCTTCCTCTCCAACACTTATTAAAGAAGAATTCACACTTAAACTCACCACAAAAAATCATAACTATACTATAAACTATAAAAACAATAACCAACTAATGGTGTGGAATGACGTGGAATGTAGGTGTGTGAAGAGGAAAAATGAAATGAGTGGAGGATTTTGAAATGGTGCGAAAGGGTGGGGGGGTTTTGATCAAATTTTGGCCCTAAATAGAGCCTAGGTCGGTTCTCCAATATGTGCATCTAAGAATATATCAAAAGGCGTCCAAATTTGTCGAATCTTCTAGAAATAGGGCTTCCACCGACACTGGCACTGTCGGTGCTCGAGGCCATTTAATTAAATCCGAGTCTCTGTGAAACAGCACCGTCAGCGCCCAATCTAGCGCCGTCGATGCTGAGTAAATTTTTAACTTCTCCATTTTTACTCCAAATTTTATCATTTTTGCTTCCTTTTTGCTTCAAGTCCTAAAAATCAACAACCTGCAATAAAACATAGAAAATACCTTCCATTAAAATGCAATATGACCAAAAATGAGTATAAAATATGGATATATAAATTCTTATATTTTTGGTGTATCAAAATCGCCCAAACTTAAATGTTATTTGTCCTCAAGTAACTCCTTTACTACATTAAAATATGACTTATGTTAAAGATTTTAACTCCAGATTTCAATATCTTAGTTCACTAGATAAAATAACATCACTTAAGAAAAATTCAAAACAACTCCAGTTAATAGTAAAGACATAAGAATATCTAGTAGTTAAGTCTAAGATTTTTTATTCTCTATTCTTTTCAAAGAAAATTACAAATTAATCATATTAAGGCCACATAGAATATCCATAAAAAAAAATTAATGAAACATTACTAGTAATTTTGCTAATAGTTAAATATAAGTTTAGAAAGTGTAGCCAAGCCTTCTTCTTTAAGTTGATTCAACAAAAACCAATTTTTAATTAGGCATCTCCTTAAGCTTCTCCTTGCATCTTTTTTTTTCTTTCCTTTTTTTCTTTACAGGATCGTTTTCAATCCTTTTTCTTTTCTTTTTTTTCTTTTCTTTTTTCTTTTTCTTGAGAAAACTGTGTTATAAGGATTACTATATCTAGATAGCCATTAATG